>NW_014554269.1:844927-912789 GCF_001313825.1 Dinoponera quadriceps
CCTCTCGCGCAGGACGCGGCGGCGGCGCGTCGCGCGCGCAACTTCGCGCGGCGTTACATCGCTCGTATATCCGCGATCGTCCGATCAACAATCCCGATATATCACCGAAGCACGATCGGCGCTCGTGCTTCGACCTTCCCTGCGCGATATTTCGTGGCGCGTTTGGTTCCTCTGTTCGTTTCATCTCGCGATTCGACGCACCTAATCGCAAGCTCGCGATTTTTTTCCACGGTCTCGCGATACATGTCGATAGCCGCGACACTGTTCACACTTCCGACTACACGTCGGAGCGATGTTCCCTTCGGTTGCGTTTGAGGATATATTGTTCATAAGTTAAAATTATGAAAAAATTACAAATTGCTCGACATTGCATTTAAAAGTGACATTAAAAGTTTGACGGTAATTCAGAGCCTAGATCAAAAGTTGTTCTATCGTTTAAAAGAGGTTGTATGGTGAAATGAGTTTAATAAGAATTCGGCGAAAGCTGCGTATGCCTTGAAATATTATCTAATTCATTACAATTAGAAAAAGATTGACCATTCGACGGCTGAAATATTTGTAACTAAATTTAACACTTTTTATACATGTTCCTTGAAAGAATAGCGTATTATTTTTAATATCTATTTTTGATATCTCTTAAATTAAAAATAAGATTTTAATGACTATATAATTTTTAAAAAACTGTTTTTTCCATTTCTCCGTGGAAAAGAAATGAAAAAATTCTTAGAAAAAGTGAGAAAAAAAACTTTTTATTTTGTTTTTTTACGGAAAGAAATCGAAAAGACGACGGAAAAATGGAAAAAACCCGGATTTTTCCGAGTCTTCAATACTATATTAATGATGAATTATTATGATATTAAAACTAATATGCAGGCATTATGCACAAATTGCAGAATTATTGACCATTCTGTTTTGAAAATATAGCGGTGTAAAATTCATAACTTATATTGCAATGCTCGAAATATATATACATATGCGTATATTTAAACTCAAATACCTCTTTCTATTACTTATGCATCTCTATTGGATCAACTGATGCATAAATCTAACATTAACAAGACAAATAAAAATAATAATATTTTCATATCTGTAATATTATGTATCTAACTCAACTTCATTTCAAATTAACATTTATTATTTAGATATTGAAATAAATGTCTAGTAACATAATTTTGCTTGATAAATATTAAATTCATAAGTGGCCTCCTTGATGCGACGTGGAAAATACGGCAGTAATGGGCGATACATCCTTAAAAACAAATGAATGTTTATTAAAGTAATGAGGAGAAATGGAGAAGAAAGGAGAATTCGGTAAGTGTAGAAAGCGCAAGAAATGCGGCTGAGGAAACGAACTTGGCGTATTAGAGATATCGTCGAGGGGCAGAGAGAGAAAAGATAGATAGAAAGGAAGAGAGAAGGAAAATGGGAGAGATATGTCAAAGATGCCTGTGTACAATCGGCATGCGCGACACAGGCATAAGAGGAAAAAACAGACCATAATGTCTATTATACGTAGAAGAAAAAGAAGATATATCAAAGAAATCTCATAAATTATATTATATGAAAAAAATTATTATACAGCAGTTTTATTTTATATGTTTGACAGTATCGTGTAAAATTCGCTCGAATTTCCGAGCGACTGTGGCGATTTTAAATTTGACGCTTTCACGGAGAAGTGCAAATGTTGGCTTTAATTATACGTTGAACGAAAGCGCGCTCAACGGACGTGTGCTGTTTGAATATTTGTTTACGAGCTGCAAAGCGCAAATGTTTTTGCAGCGCTTTTAATGACGCGCGGCGTAACGGCCGTGCGGATTAAATCTGGATGATTTTACGGGACGACGTTATCGAACGCGATAATCCTGGGCGGAAAATGTTTAATTTACTTTAATGCGACTCGTATTTTCTCGATAAATGTCCAATAGAAATTCGTTAACGTAGAATTATTATATTATATAATTCGGTAGAGTATTACTATCGGCATATCGTAAATACGATCCCCGTGTGCGTGTGCGCGCGCACGTTCACGTACCACGCACCGATACACCTAATAAAAGATTTCCAACGCGCGAATTATTGGACGAGCATATGAAAAATATCTTTCTGCAAGCTCGCGCGCAATTTCATCGCGCGCGACGAAAGCCCTTATCATCGTGGCCGATACCGGCGGCGGAATGCGCCCGGCAGCGGGTGCGCGCGCGCGCGCTATCAATCAAACCCCCGTATTCAGACAAAAATAGAGGAACGCTGCATCTGCGCTGCGCGCAGGTCAATAAACACTTTTATCATCAATCAAAGCTCGCTCTCGCGCTACAAAACCTAACCGACTCGGCCGTTAGCCGCTTATGCGCGTTCGATTGTGCGAGATCCTGCGAACCTCGATCATCCATGGACGACGATGCGCATGCGATCTGTTCATATCACGTACGCACACATTCACGAGAAGGAGCCGTCATTTTTTTTTAATAACCCCGCGAATTTGCACGTAGCGCCGCGTAGCGAACGCGTCAACGTTAAGCGTCCTTTTAATTACCGCTTGTAATTCCACGCCGCGGAATCGATGTAACAGTTCTCGATTTTACGGTCTCCGCGGCAGCCATGCTCGCTCGTTCGCCCGTCGGTCCGTTCGTTCGTGCGCCGACCGCGCGCGCGCCGCACGCATTCGTTTACGAATATTGTTACCCGAAATCAGATTGCAGCGTGCGCCGATATTGTTTTCGGTGACGTACCCACGTTCGGCGCGCATAATCATATTCGCGGTGACGCGGAAAACCGCCGCGCGCGCGCGCGCGCGCGGACGTACAACTCGACGAAATTGGCCCGACTAGGATACGTCAAAATCGATATTCCGCGATGCTTCGCCATCATGCCCGTCGTGTGTATGCGAATATATGCGTACACGTGCGTACACTAAGATTCAATAGAGCCTTAACGTCGACTAGGCCAAAACTCGCTTTCGTCTTTCTAAGCGTTGTCGTCGTATATAATATGATGTAATACAATATGTGTGTGTGTGTGAAAGAGAAAAAAGTGCAGTTGATTAAACGTCCTAGGATCAGCTCTCCTCAAGCGCTGAATATGTGTGTGCAAAGACGTAAATGAATGAGCACATAATTGAAATATATCAATAAAAGAACTAAAGAAGAAGAGAAAAATTTTGAAATAAATGTTTACAGTAATAAGAAATTATTGTAATATAAGTACCTGCAAGTAACTAACAATTTCACTCTAACAAGAACGTAAATAATTGGTATTTGAAACTGACAATTATATTCCCGAAAGAATTATATTCGAAAGAGAGAGAGAGAGAGAGAGAAAAAGAGATATGATATATGAAGTTATCAAAATAACGGATTAGTGAAATAATCAATGGCCATAACAATATCTAAACTTTATTGAAACTTAGTGCTCATACAGACCAAGCTAACGTATATTCGAATATCGTGAACATCAATTTCTTTGCGAAATCTCGTTTAGAAAATATTAATAGGAGAAAAAATAAAGAATGGAGAAAGAACGGACACTCGTTGCGTCACTCAGTTCTACATATCGAAAGGACGTGAGAGGAACGGTAGCGATGTATCAGAGAAAGATTTGACGGTTAGACAAGTGACGTTTGATAGACGCGCCGATAAACGCGTATTTGTATTTAGTCCCGACGATATTACATATCGCAATTCTCCAAAACGTAGTCGCGCTCGAAATGCCCACTGGAGGGAAGGCAAGGGTGTTTACGAATGAACATGCGAATACACAAAGTGAACGCAATTATCCCGAACTCACACCTACACACACAAAAGTGTTGTGCAGTTTATAAATTACCTCGTAAAAGTCGGAAACGCGCGCGAGATCATTTTTACAGGCCACGATTCTGCCCGTCGATAGTAATTGACGCAACTTGAATTTTTCATTTCGAGTTTCGAATTCACCTGGCGGTGCAGTGCCATCAGAACAAGAGAGAGAGAGAAAGCACGAAAGGGAGAGAGAGAGAGTGAAGAGGGAAAGAGAGAGGGAGAGAACGCGCCGCAAATCTCTCCGCAGGGAACGGGACGATACATTAATTAACTCGACGAACGCGATGAATTGCAAAATAATTCTACTTTTTATTATTACACAACACGAACTGCGAGCATAAAATCGCTTGCCCTTTCCGGCGATCACAATTGCAAAAATGTAACGTGCTGTTAACGAAGTATCTCCTCCCCCCCCCCCCCNCGAACCGAAAAGTGAATCGAATTTACTTAAAACCAGCCGCGACATAATTCACCGCAGCCCGATGTAAACGAGTGTGTGTGTGTGTGCGCACATGCGCGCAACGTCGATTGTAAATAACGAGGAAAGTTCGTTTTTTCCGCCACTTACGTAACTTTCGCTCGGCGAATACTTTCCCGCGGCCGGCGCACGCAGCGTTTTAATCCTTCGATCGCGCCCGAACACTAATGCCCGCATAATTAAAAACGCCGCTGCGCCAACAGATGCATGCTATTACCGCGCGAGAGGGACGAAATTTATTCGCGTTTCGATCGGTTCTCCGAGCGCGCGCTTGTCAAAGCGAGCACAAATAAATGGATATTTCAAAGGAGAGATCGGACGAGCTTCTGATGTGTCGGAAACGGTAATAAACTTTATATATGTGTATATAAATATAACAAGCTCTGATCCTTTCGAGCAAAAGCACAGGAAATCCATACCGCGGGGAACTTTCCCATTTTCTGTATTACCGAGCGCAGGCTTGGAGTTTCCCGGATAGCTTGGCTCTCGAGCCGCGAATAAGCGACGAGTAATACATTCCTCGACGGATGATGAGCGGGGGGAAAAAATCAGCGCGTCCCTTTACGAAAAGGGAACTATTTCTACTTGCGAGATACATCTGCGGGCAAAGTAGCTTTACCTTGTTCGTTTGCTAAAGTCCGTGCGCGCTGAATTTCACCTTCACGACAATTTGATTAACGCCCTTTCTTGTTCTTTCTCCTCTTCCTCCTCATCCTTTCTCCCTCTCTTTTTCTCTGTTTCTATCTCTATCCAAAACTACTATTTATTCCAAAATTATTGTATAATATTTATAAACTTAGACGTGATGTCACATCTAAAGAAACTAAGAAGCCTCTTGATTTGCTCACCGTCCCTGTATGTCGCACAGAAATGAATAAAATCTTTTGGAATAATGTCAGCTTACTTTTAGAATGAGATGCCGATTGCCTTGCGTGGTTTGTCAGATTTAAATGTTCTTAAATCGTTCTTAAAAAATTACTAGATTGTATGACCATATTTAAGAGAATTGCCTGATACGGTGGATTGTGGGCGGGCCTCGCACTGTACTCACTTCGCGCAATTGATTATTGTATTATTTTCGTAGTCTTTTGCTACTTTATTTTCCTTTTTCTTATATAATATAAGAATCGTGCTGAAGAAAATTCAGATCTCAGAGAATAAATGAATCTATCTACCTATCTATCCCCCTCTCTCTCTCTCTCTCACCTTTGCCGCGATTAATTAAATCATTAAACTAAAATTCCGCTTGACAGATCAATTTACGCGAGTAGGGTCGTGTTGCCTATTAACATCTCCGGAGCTCGAGTAGTCTCTCTAATTCTGAATTGATCGCAACTTAAGCGCCTATCGACGATGCCGATAGCGCGCCGCTCCGTCGTGATTTCGCTCGGTTTGTTCGATCTGTTGATTCGCGGATCGCAGCTTCCGCGAGCTGTCGTGTCTCGTAATTGCTTGTTACGTGTCGTAAACACTCGCGACGCCGTGTGTTTAACGTTTCCGAGCCGTCCTTACGACAAGCGGGCGCGCAGAATGCCGTCACGCGAGGCGCGCATTATAATTCCGTAAGCCGTCGCGTCGCCCGAACGAGCATCATTTTCGTTGATATCACTTTCTGCCCCGATGTGTTAGCCACCGCGCGGCGCGAACTGGCTTATACAAAGTCTGACATGCGCCTCATTCCATAATTCATACCCGGTGGATGTCATGCAATGATAAAGTGATATTGTGTTGTAAATTTATATGACACTCGCCCGCCATTGGGCAACGCGTTTAGGTAATGAGATTCACTAAGAGAGGATACACGGTACAATTGACGCGCGGCCGGCGTTTCCTATGATAAATATGGAAACTTGGCTGACGATAAATCCACGCGTGTGTGTAACTTCTCGCTTCTGCGTGCACTTCGTTACCAATTAAATTCCCCGCGATCGTCGCCAAGTATCGTTTCACGTCGTACACGAAAGGTCGCGGCAATTTTGACTCGTGAGTCATCCGAACCCGTTCGATATCCGACGGGAAAATGAAAATCTCTCGAGAAATATCGACAAATAAATTTCTCCGTTGCATACGGATGCGTAGCGTTGAACCGATTGAGGTAAAGTGTTGCGACTTTTCTTTTTCCTGATTATACCGCGGATGTCCGTGAGGAAAAAAAAATAAGGAAAACGACTTCGATGTCGATTCGATCCAACACCCCGCGCATACATTAAAGCACAACCGACAATTTCATCGTGCCTTCTGGATAATGTAACTTCCAGGTGAGTTTCGAGATTAATAAATTTACAGCGCCAACACCGGTACTTGCAATAACGAGGATCGCGAATAAAAATCGGAATTAGCCGCGACGCTAAAACGTGAGTCCAAAAAATACGGCCGCTCCGGCCCGTCATTCTTTTCCGCGCGCGAGCGCTCCGACGTTCCATGCGCTGCTTTTTCACATCGCCTGCCATTTCGCCGCGGCGAAAGCGCACCGGCACAAACCACGAACGCAAGTTGCAATATATGCAGGCTTCACGGCGGCGTAAAATCGCGCGTAACGTCTGCGTAATTTATGCCGCAATATGCACGGTACGTACACGCGAGCGCGTGACGTTGCCGGGTTATACAGATACAGAAAATAACGAATACAGCACGAACTCTTGCTTATTCATTCGCGCGTCGCGTCGCGCGGATCCGAGAATCCTGGAAGGCACCTCCATTTCGAATACGCGGTAATTATTACACACATTAATGCTCTCTCGCGTCCGACCGTGTTAATATGCAGACTGTCAGATAATTATTTTCCACTCGTTCCGTCTCGATAAATATTCAATCGCAGCTTGTTACTCCGCTCGATCTTCGTTATCAGGCAATATTCGCGCCGGCGTGTCGTTGCCCCGAATTTGGGGGTCGCGTGTGTGCGTCACTCCGGGAACGCGGCTTTTACGCGAAAATTGCAAATTAGACGCGAATCTCATCGGACTCGTTTTCGCGCGAGCTGTAATTGCGTAACGCGCGATGCCACTCGAGACGGAATTACACGCACTCGTGCGACGCGGAAAAGAAACAAATAAACAAACCTTCAGTGGGATATTAGATCTTGATAATCTCTCTAAGATAGAGCGGGACAGCAATACTAGCAAAACAACATCTCACTCTGTCTTAAACTGCCATCTTCCGGTTTCGCCCTCGTTATTTCAAAAGTGTAGAAAAGCTCGGTCTATGTAGACATATCGTTGCGCGTATAGGTTTATGTAAAAAATACAAATGACGACGACAGATTATTAGGGGTGCGGACGCAACGTCATAAATCCGTCGGGTAACAAATTTTGTATCGCCGTTCGTCGTCGTCGGGGAGATTGCGGTCCTCAAGACTAATTAGATCATGCTCGAATAATGCGACGGTGGGAGTCGGATAATCCGATTTCAACTTAGTTACCCCGGCAGCGGATGGCAGGACGGAAACAAGCGGCTCCTTTGATTCTGGTCAACGGAATTTCAGTACGCGCGCTGCCCTCCCTCTCCGCCGCCTACGTATCGATTGCAACGGGACCTCGCGCGACCGTGCGCAGGTCAGTTCGCGTAAGTTCTGCTTTCCCTAATTGTACTTGTTGCACTTGGGGTCAGATACACGCCGCTCTGGTTTTGGCATCTTCCCAAACCCTTGACAAATGACGCCGTAATACGGAACACGTCATCCCTCCCTCTACCTCCCTCTTGCCAACGATTCCACACGCGCGCGGAGTCGTTGCCGAAATCACCGCTCACGCGTTTACCTCACCGTCGTAAAATGTTTTTAAAACTTCTACCTACGATGGGATCTACCGTAAAAAAAAAAAATATATCAAAAATAGAGAAAAATGATAATGAACATCTTTTCCCCCCCCCCCTGTTTTTCTCTCGCTCTCTCTTTCCCTTTTTCTCCTTTTATTTTGTCAAAAATACGAGCGCGGGGCAAATTTGCTTTTCAGAAGCTCGTTGAATTTTATCAACTTGTTTAATGAACCGTATACGCGGGCTGCTCGTCCAAATGGTGGATCGGCCACGAGTTATGAGCCATTTGCATTCAAAATATGCCGTGCGGAGGTATATGAATAAATGACGTGTTTAATTAAAGACTGAATTAACGATCGCCCTAGTGGTCCGCTCTATGCGTGACAACGCGAATTAGAATGAGGTTGCGAAGCGCTCCAAGCGCGAGAGAGCGTACTAACGATTAAGCGTCATTAAGCCATATCGAAGCTGTGTAATTAACGATCCTTATATACACCGACTGAAACTACTATTACACAAATCGTGGTTGAATTCTCCTCCTTCCCTCCCTCTCTCTCTCTCTCTCGCTCTCCGCTAATTAGGAAAAGTTCACACTAGCAATTGATCCGTTGTTGCTCGCAGTAACACACACACACACACACACACACATAGAGAGAGAGAGCGCGACGCCACTTCGGACTCGGCACTGACATGTCGAGTGCTTGAGGCACGTTTTACTGGATTAAGGAGAAATTGAACGCGACTCGAGGCGAGATTGAAAGGTGTATACGTAAATAAACGAGACGCAAATAACAGATGTGTCCATTATTGGACAATCGACGCTCCGAACTGGCGACGTTTCATTACAGCCGACTAAAAACACCTCTCGCGACATGCGACGTCGTAGTTCGCCAGATTCAATTAAGCGCATCGAACCCAGCTTACTCGCTCGCATCTGCTCTCATTAGCGTTACCGTTCGCTTCCATGCGTATTTTTCATCGACAGATCGCCGCACATTGATGATGTGTTAATCGCGAGCCCGTTATTCGTGTTATAACGTACGCCGCGCGAATCCCCTCGACGACGATTGATCTGCGCGCTCACACGAGCTCATTCGCCCTCTCGCTCGCGCTTATCGCGAGAAACGGAGCGATCTGTTGACCCCGCGCGTCGACGATACCTATTATCGGTCGATCCTTATTTGCACGGTCAATAATGGGCGAACGTGAGGAAATTTTGCGCCGCTGTGCCGTCGCATCCCTCGGGAATACTGGCAAGTTCCGCCGCTCTATTCGACCAAGGGAGGTTTCCACCGACACCTTCCCCTCTCCTTTCCTGCATTGTTCTTCAGAGAGGAGAGAGGTGTAACAATAAATCAGGCGGGACTCGCGTCTCTGTACATCGCACGAGTCCATTTGCCGTGACAGCGCGCGCGAGCGAGCGATCCGATACAAAATTTCGCAGCACGCGATTCCGTTAAACAGCGGAATGCAATCCTCGCGCCGCGGCCTTCCATTTCCTGCGCCGCGGCACGACGGGCCTAAACGCCGGCGATAACGCGGTCAAGGACCTCCCCTCCGGTAAATTGAGTTTGAATTAATAATTATGTGTATATGCGTGCATTCGCGCCCACATGTCGGGTGAATGAGTGTAATTACACGAGCGCGGCGGCTCTTGCGCGACGCTGTCACGAACGGACGCGTTTGCCGGTATTCCTCGACGTCACGGTATCGTCGCGTGCTGCATAACGAAATATGAAAGAAGGATACGTGTCCGAGTGCTTTTCGCTTTACATCGTCGCGGGGAATCTCTGTGAGGATAAGTCGCGCTTTATTCGCATTAACGTGTTAGATAAAAACGCGTCGCGCAGCGACATTCCTCCTCGCCGTTCGCGAAATTAGCCCGGGAATAAAACGGGAGCGCGCGTGGACCGTTTTTTTCTTCACAATGTATGCGCAAATCGCGATAAGGTACGCGCGACGGTGCCTTTTCCCATTTTTTAGATTCTTTTTCAGATGATACTGATGTTACTCTCGAGCGGGCTTCGTAATAAAACTATTTACAGGCGAGCTGCGTTACGCTCCGGAATTAGTCGGCGGGAACTTTAATTAAAACAAATAAAGAGGATAAAACGCGTATTCCGATAGCGCGCGCTCTTTCCCTCGGGAGAATAACATCTCCCTTCTCTTTCCGTCGCGCGCGAATCGCTTCGAAATGTTACCTACGTAAGAACAAAGGGCCTGTGTGTGAGGTCTACCCCAGATGACTCGAGCGCGGGCTCACTGACCCGGCCCAAACAAGTCCCTTGATCGTCGCAATTAGATTAGCCGCGCTGCTATCTGTTACTTAATTACGCTGCAATGAAATCAACTTCTACTACTGTATTTTATTTTACCATCGGGATTATCCCCGGCTACTTCTGAATTCTGCTCTTGCCTCCATAGGCATCGGCATTAAAGCAACGTGGCGCAAAGTGGGATAGATAAATAGATAAATAGATAGTATGTGAAGAGAAAGAGAGAGAGAGAGAGAAAGAGAGAGACCGTCTGATCACGAAGACGTTGAGTTCAGCGGTGTTTAAACTCTCACCGCGTTTAGCGCTGTGTAAAGATGTCAATCCGCGTCAAATTGCCGAGAAAGAAAGTAGCACGTTCGAGACCGGATTTGCACATGAGCTGGGCAAGTTTGTGGCAGCTCGCGATTCATAGCTGTATGAGTTGATATACAATCAACTTTCGATTCGCTGGAGTGATCCATTGGAGCGACAAATTGATTCTTCCACAGAATATCGTGACGACGATTTTAACGTTTTATCTGAGTCGATATTAAAACATCACAAAGGAAGGAAGAGTTAATTATTCGTGACTCTAGCAAGGCGTTTATTTACTATGATTGTTCTCAACCGTCACACCAATATCGTCTCGCACTAACATTGTTTCTTTGTTTCACGCTGACAAGAAATCACTTGTTTGCACAAGTCACCAGGACTCTCGGGAAAATTTTAATTTGTGTGAACGTTCGTGCGCGTGCAATTTGTCCCATTTTTCTCGTTTATTTATATTAATATTGACACGTTTTGCACAATTTTATTGTATTTCGCATCTTTGCTTTTACTAACGTTAATCTTGAAAAAATGTTTTTCTATTTTCACCTGGAGATCGTTCCAAACTTTAACCACATAAAACTGACTATTTGCGCGCGGCGAATTTGTTATGTTATCGCGGTATTATGCAATTTTGAATTTTTGCATTTTCCGCGTTCATATTTCCACTGTGGAGAGTCTGGAAAACCAAATTTAAATTATTAAGTTGATATAACGTCAAAGAAATTTATCATGCGTTACTAATTGCGTTTGGCTCTCATTTGCCCTTTTCTCTCTTTTTCGTTATATATTATTATAAGAAAATATTTTCGAAAAATATATTCTTGCTTATTATTCCATATGATTTTCGTGCTGTTTCCTTGTTTTAATCAAACATAAGGCATATTCATACTACCTTTCTGCTTATATCCAGTTACTTCACCATTCCTTGAGAAGGTTAATAAGGGAGGAGGAGGGAAAAGGAATCTGGTTGTCACACGTGGCAACCTACAAGCCGCGATGAACTTAAATTAGCTGCGGCTTCCGAGAAGCACAATATTGCCGTAGCATCGCGGTTTACGCACGTCAAATACTCCGTGAGTGACATCGTAACGCGCGTGTTCCAAGTACTTCGTAAATAGGGCATCGGTTACCAGCGCGCGCTCTCGAGAAAGAACCGCTCGTCGGTTGACCACCGCCGCCGTTGCGGCGTCGCGGACAGTTCACCACGAGTGCCCTGTATATATATATCTCGCGGCAATTAATATCTCGTAGCGGGACATATATATATACTAATTGCCCGACGTTTGGCTATCTATCGTGGGAATACGACGACGTATCGCGTACCGTGGCGCCTCCTTCGCTGCGCCGCAAGAGAGACGCGACAAAGGATTCCCGTATTTTGTGATCGTCCGCCCGTATTTCATTGTTTCTTATCGTGACGTCCTAACTATGAAATACGTCACCCAGGAGAACCGCACCCGCTTATCGTTCTCTCTCTCTTCCTCTATCTCGTGGAGCTAGGAGGAGGAGGAGGAGGAGGATTGTGTGTATGCGAGGACGTTAATTACGTTTGTACCGACAAGGCGCATTTCGCCGCACCGAGACGACGTTCCCTATATATTCCGTTTAAACAGAAATTAATATCGCGCGTGTATATATTATTATTGCGTGAGAAGAAACACACACGTGTACACAAAGTGTCTATTAACGACGGAAATTGGCGATAGAAGCGAAATTCTGGCAAACAACTTTCAGGTTGAAAGATGTATCCTGACAGTGGTCCTCTGAAAAATGCACGACCGCCGAAGTTGGAAAATCATATTTTCAGCAAATTCAACGGAGATTTCCACTTTTCTACCGCTGTAACTGGGCGGGGGGGAGGGGGGGGGGGCAAAAAGCCTGATAAATTGAATCGAAAATCGAAATCTCCGGTCGACCCTTGACACGCGCGGCAACGAGGGAGCAAATTTGATGCGTGATGCGTGTTTGCTTAACAGTTTAATTATAAATTTCCGTCGAGCGAGGAAAGGTAATTACGGCGGGACGAAAAAAATATATGTGTATAGCCTGCATCCCGGGCTCAACACCTGCGTAATTATAGCAACCCCGGCTGAATCGATACGGTAATTATTTCGCGGGTGGGCAGCAGGAAAATATCAGTCAAGCGGACCGTGTTAGATTAATAAACAAAAATTATTGTATAATTAGCGGTAATATCCTCCGAATTATAACTTCTGAAAATATACATTACACGGCGGATTAATGGCCGCGCGGATTTAAACGAGTAATTTATGCAAAATATATGCGACCGTTTAAACTCTCGCGTAATTAAAACGCCCTCTATTTTCCCTGTTTTCCGAAGCGACGTCGATGCATTATTTCCTTAGCGCGATATTTTCGCGGGAACAATGACACCGGCATGGAAAAAACATATTTCCGCGGACAGCATTCGCGTGGAAATTTGCGTAATACAAGCGCACCGTGGCAGTATAAATTCGAACCGCGGGCTACGAATTTTAATCACCGCCAAATTGGGCAACTTTTATATCGGCAGTCGGCAGTTTATACGTTTCAAATTAGTTCTCGCCTTTCTCGCTATTATTTCACCTAAATACAGCGCGTCTCGCGTAATGAAACTCATTATATTAATCGTACGCTACAGTGCAACGGTGATGCAATTTTAAGAGATCGCCGTCGAGTAATTGAACTGTTTTCCTCAAATCTCAAGAAATTAGCCGCAATCGCGTTACTCGAATCAAATCGCTAGATGTCAAATCCATAATTCCATGAGGTCAATTGGATTTTCTGAAAATTAAAGAAACCTCTATTTCTCAACCAGAGACAGAAAAAGATAGTTTAGAGATAGAGATAGAGGCAGACAAGTAGATAGATATTTACTTGTTCTGCGCTCTGAGAATATTCTCCTCAAGCGCAAATAGATACACATAAAAATAATTACATTCGGAAAATTAATATGACAATAATAGAATATATCCAAAGAGGAAAGAAGAAAAATAAATAAGTGAAAATAAATAAATAACGGAAAGAAATAATGATACAATCATAGCATATATGCAAAATAGAAATCAACAAAACAAGCATACAACAGAAGATACGTGCCTATAGATAGATAGATAGATAGATAGATAGAGAGAGAGAGAGAGAGAAGGGCGGAAAAAAGAAAGAGAGAGAGAGAGAATATTCGTTTTGCGGAAAAGAGGGTTCGTCAATTTGTAACACAGTGTACCGAATATTGCTTCTCGAGAGCGATGAAATTTTATCCGGAGACTTTTAACACAGAATTGGATAGATTCTTTAAAGTTCACGAGGTCACGCCCTTTTGTCCATCGAGCGAATCACTCGTAATCTCTCTGTCTCTCTCTCTCTTTCTCCTCTCTCTCCGTTGCAGCGATGAGAATTAGATTCGAAATCGTCAAAAACGTAATTGGATTGCCGATTAATAAACCACGAGAGAGAGAGAGAGAGAGGAGAGATTATCGCGTGCGCATGGAACGGCTACGAAGCCATCGAAGAATACTGCCGGATTATTAACGTTTTTTAATTAAACAACGGCAACGTGGAGAGAGCTTACGAGGCGAGGAGCTATTCGCGCGCTACATTGTGCGGCACAGCGCAGGACGGAGACGCGATATATTTCTTCGCGTTGTACGGATTGTCCCGGGCTCGGCCGGCCGGCGGAATGTTGCATCACGCCGGGGGACAACGAGGAACATATCGGGGTCGGGTTGCGGAACTGTTGCTAATCGCCGCCGAAATCTCGAATTAATGGCACGAAAGCTGCGCGCGGAATTTGGGGATTGGTGGTGCGCGACGTGCCTAACCCGGCAAAAACGTCGTCTCGTCCGTCCGTCCGCTCGGCTATATGTTCGTTCGCCGTGCGCGTATACACACGCTCGAAACGATAAATGCTTTGGTACGCATACGCCTCGATACGTTTTATGCAAATATCGCAGCTGCGCCGCTATATGGAGTTATCGGTGAATTCACGCGTGTCTCTCTGCGCTCCGTGCGAATCGCAGCGACGGCGGCGTCGGCATGGAGTCGCCTCACGCGGACCGAACTCTCTAGCGTTTTGCAAAACCGATTCGGCCGCGCTTCGCGCTCATATGTGCGAACGTTGTTTACTTAATGAATGATCGCCCGGCCTCGTATAGCATTAATTAAAAGAGGCCGATGTTGTTGAAACACCGCCGGTTGTTCCATTATTTCGCAATTTGACGGGACTATCGATTCGTAATATCGTTATTTAATAAAAGAAATCGCATGCGTAAGTGCGTGTGTATGTATATGCACGAGTGCGTGTTGTCACACGGAATACTATAAATTGATATTTTATACGCATCGCGCGTACTGATGGCGTAAATTCGCGGCGTTCGAATTTTAAGGTAGTTGATCCGTAGAATGCTGGATTTTCAATGGTGATATTAAGAGTCCTTCATATAAGTTTGTTTATTTAAAAATATATTTTCCTATAATTTATTGAACTATTCAAATAATTAACTTTGAATGCGAAATTTAGACAAATATGCACACACGGAAATATTATTTATATTCGGTTTTTCTTGTTAATGCTTTATTTTTACGTCAATTGAGCTAATGAGACGTGCATAATAGAAAGTGGTATATAAATATTTAAATATGTGTATTCGCGGCTGTATACATTATAAATTTCCTATGGCTATATATCTCGAAAACAAAATAGTCAATAATTCTGAAGTGCTTCTATAATGTCTATATATATTATTCCTTAATATCGCAATCGTTTTTTATTAAAATCTTAAATATAATTTAGAAAATATTAAAAATAGAAGTTAAAAATAAGATATTATAAATCTAATCTTAAGGAATATATGTATAAAAAGCGTTATTTTTAGTTTCGAATATCTCAGTTTCCGAGTGGTCAGTCGTCTAACTTTTCAGACGTGTAGATAATATTTCCATCAATATGTAGCTAAAAAGATTCTTAAGAAAATGGTTTGACGGCTCAACTACATTAAGTTTCTCGCTTGCGCCGCGCAAAAGGAGAACCGCGCTTATCCTTGCGGATATGTAATATAAATAGAAGAACTTCCCATACACCTTAATTAAGGTGAGGGGAGAATGAATTTTTTAAAGCAGCCAGAAGCCAGGAGAGATTAATAACCTGGGGATTAAGACTCTCGCGCGCGTTATTTCCCTTCCTTCGAAAAGTAAGATATTACGGCCATTAATTCTCGGGAATTCCGGTTGCGCTCTAGTTGCATTAGGAGTTCCTTGTTTTCCGGCGGTTCCTTCACGCATTGAGGCGCTTTTCCTGGGAAAATTTTGCCAAATTGTAAATTATGAAATAAAGTTTCGTGCGTCTCTCGCAAGATAGTCGTGCATGCGGATCTTGACTTTGTCGTTTAAGTTTTCCGCCGAGACTCCAAGAGAAAAAAAATATATCAAGAGGATCAGAGAGAGAAGTTTATTATTTCCCCTCGAGATCATATTACGAACGTAACTGCCGTACTTCCGTAACCCGCGGTACAAATATTGTGGGTAGAAATTGAACGAAATCGAGCTGATAAAATCAACATGGTTCCTTGAAATATGTGTCGATCTCGCGGAGAAAATAGAAATCCTCCTTATTGGAATACGGTCACCGCTAATTTACAGCTCAGACATGAAAAATCCGTTGTTTGCGGAGAAACCGCGTCGGTCTCCTAGTTTTAAGCCCCGGCTCTTCAACGTACAACATACAAATCTCGTTTTTACATCAGAATCTCTCTGGAGATTTAAAATCGACTTTCAGATTGCGCGAACGACGGTAGCCGGAATAATTTCTCGCTCGGGGGCGAAATTAAAATCAAAAGAAGGGGATTCGACGATTCCATCGCGGTAAGAAACGTGCGAAGAGGAAGGGGAGAGGACGCGACTTAACGGTGGAGCGGTGCTCGCTCGCGCGTGAAATACGCTTGACAATTACGTGTCTCGGGGGCCCTGGGAGTACATTCGTCGCGAGTCAACGGTCGCCAGTGTCTTGCACGACGTTCCGCTAATTCGCTCGAAAGTTTCTTATTTTCCAGCGCGAAACTCGGTCGGCGGAGGCGAGCAAACGGAGCGCCATCCCCGGCTATTGATCGTCGCCGGCTCTTCAACATGGCGCCGGGGGTGGCGTTCGCGCTCAGCCTGATCCTCGTCGTCGGTCATCTGCAGGAAGGGCCAGGCTCCCTCGCGAAGACCTTCACATTCCCCGAGTACCCGTACAAGGAAACCACCAAGAATGTAAGTCCGGCCCATCTAAGTCCTCTGCGAATTCGTCGCGCTGCGAGTGCTGCCGTGCGCTGAACCGCCCGATACAGGTTATGGTTAGAGCAACCCCCATTCGTGCGGGCTGACACTTTTACGACGCCGGGGACCGGTGTGCGGCGGTAATCCGCTTGACGCTTCTTCGTCCTTCGAGCCGGCCGGCCGGCCGGTTAATAGCGGCCTTTTCGAATTATCGCGGCCGGGATCACCGAGGATCGGCGAGAGGAAACTCCGTTCCCGCTCCGCTTCGCGCGTGAAATCGTCGATCCGACTCGGCGATTTGATCGGTGGTGATTGGAGATTTCGTAAAAAATATAAAATATAAAAAGAAGATAAAAATAACGGAGAAATTCATGTTCGTTCGGAGATACTCGGTGAAGCGAGTTTAAAGGATTCGGTTACATAATGAGACGCGTCGCATATCGGGTGGCTATCGTTTACGCGAGGACGTAAGGAGCCGGAGAGCTGGCTCGCGGTGAAGAGAGAGAGAGAGAGAGAGAGAGGAGACCGCGATCGATTTGGCATTAACTCGGGGGGAGTATTCGGCTAAAGGTCAAAGTGTACACGGCCGCGCCGGGAAGTTGGCGTGTGCGAATGTTTGCGTTGGGAAGTTCCAGCGCGAGTTCGGAGCCGCGACTCGCGGCGGAAGAATCCTGCCCGCCGAAACCGAACTTGACCGGAGCGGAAAAGTAGCGGCGACCGCGAAAAAATTGCATTTCGAATGTACACTGAAAAGGAAAAGTGTTATCGTTCAAGTAATATTTATATGATTCAAGTAAAATGGTTACTCCAATATTTCTTGACAAATATTTGCTAGATGTGGAAATATAATAATTGGCTATAAACAATATAATTCTTTTGTATATAAATAGATATTTACTCGTACGTGTTAAAACAACTGCGATGAGTATTAAATTCGTAATATTGGGACCTTCAGAATTTATTTTTAGAAAATATTTACTGGATAGAAAAATCGAATTTTAAAGTTCGCTCACCAAATACCGTATTTTCAGTTAGTGCATCTAGCAAACCTTTTATAAATTGATTATTTATCGATCAAAATTACGTGGAAGAGAAATATCACATAATTCTATTAAATTAATCACATAATTCTATTAAATTCTCTCTTAAATTTAGAACCATTTTACGCTTACGTTTAGCAATTCATTTACAAATTAAGATACTACTGCGTTCAGATAAATGTTTACAAGTTATGAAAATATACTTAAATTGATAAAAATTTTACTTGACATAAGAAGCTGGAAATCAGATAATTATTTGATTTTAGTACTTTTTTTACGTAGAAAGAGCTCGCTTCACGATCCTCGCGGCGAAAGCAGCGTACGAACGCGAGGAAGTGTTCGCGCGAGCCCCCGCGATTGCGCGTCAGCACGAGTAACTGAATTCGACGTATTTCCGGTGGAAAGTTTCGTCGGAGCTTCGTCGAGAAATCGTCCCGGTGCGATCTCTTCATCGACACGCGCGTCTGATGCACGTGAAACACATCTCTGCGGCGCGCGCGCGTCTCTTCTTTTTTTTATTTTCCTCCCGCCGAGAAATGAGATGAGAGAAAGCACATTCGACTTCCTGCATTATTACACTCTCGGTAAACATTCGCTCGCGCGCGCGGAATGATACTTTTATTCCGCGCGGAGAAAGGCAGACGCGCGCGCGTGGAGTTGCTCCGCGAGGAAAATTAAAGGCGCGCATGCACGCCGCGCCACACCGTTGGATGTCACATTGATTTTAATTGAGGTTAATCTTCCGACATGCACGAATCAATTGTCGTGTTTCGCTTTACCCCGCGGCGACGCGGCGCGGAATGCAAGTGTCGTTTTATTAACGTCGCACGAGAGATGCGCGCCGCGGGATACACGTTCTCACACATCGGAATTAACATTCGTCGGGAATTAACGCTCAGCGCGCGGCGGTGGTCGCGATTTACCGTATATTAATTGACGAGCGATTCGCGGTGGGATTTGCAACGCGAAACCTGTCAATATTGAGAAAGATCGCGCACAGTTTTGCGAAAAGCTGAGGGAGGCGGTGGATAGATGTGTTCGCAATTAACGGCCGATTCGCAGTGAAATTTACGAGACGGGATATTTCAACGGCTGATTTCTCTCTTTCATCGTCAAGAGATATTGTTAAATTCTCTCTTGCTGCATTTGAAAATGAATCAGGTATACTGAGACACACATATATGTGTGTGTGTGTACCTTTAAAATGTTATTAATCTTTTCAGGTGCACTGATACAGTTTTTTTGTTCAACTCGAATACTGCGTATCAAAATGTAGCGAGTGGCAAAATAATCGTAGCTTTTTTTAACAATTAACAATTTTTTTAACGAGATTCGCGACATTCCGCTGTCGAATAGAATTTGTTTTTTAATAATTCTCAAGAGGTAAATTTTTCAAATAACCCTTTAAACAATTTTAAATAAAATTTTTCCAACGGATAATCGAATATGTGTGTGTGTATGTTTTGGAAGTTCATCGAGGTGATGAAAAATGTGATAATTTTTTCGCTATCGTCTGTACATCGAACATTATTACGAATAAATCCACGCCCACCGCGCTAAAAATATTCCCCGTCAAATAAATGTTCGCAAACTCGCGAAATTCTCTAACCGAAAAAAACGAGAAATCTCATGGCACGATTGTCGGACGCGTCATGTATGAGTCACTCTAAAATTAAGTCTTTTCTCTCAGACTTTAATCAATTGGTCCCTGAGAAGATTAAATGAACGTCTCGAGGAAGACGAAGCTTCACGCTCACGCGCTCAAGCGACGTCACAGGAGTCAATGTCATAATTACGATCGGTAAAATATTCTGTCGCGCAGGAGCTGCTCTTCCGGCAGTTCGAGCAGGCCTGCGAGGAGAGCGGCGCCTGCAAAATGTTGTCGCACAGAAGCGGCGTCGCGAAAACTAGGTGCATACGGGAATGCGTGTCGCCGTCTTGCTACAAGGAGATCTATTTATTCGATCAGGTACGTATGCGTCTGTACGTGTACACCAATTTCGGCAATCCCGTTAATTGCGTTCGCTTGCGTCGCATTTTCATGCGTCACATGCGTATCCTCTTACGTGTGAGTATCCCACAATGACGGCACGACTAACGAACGATCAACACGTTTCAGTTGGAGGAGGGTGAGATTGATGTGAGATTAAATTCCTTCAAGGGTTGCTTCATGCAGCGAAACGGACGGCCGCGGAAGTAAAAGACGAAGGAAGAAACGGAGGCGCGCGGCTTCGAATCGCGAAATGAACGAACGAGCGATCGAAGGACCGACGGACGAGCCGTCGGTGTACCGTTCAACCCCTTCCGGTTTCGCTGTAGTCGCGCGAAAAAGCAAAAAGTACACGATCCGTCGTCTCTGGAGCTTCTCGCCCGGACTCCGCCGTTCCAAAAGAGTTAAATCGAAGACTAACACACGAGCGTACCGCGCAATGCGCCTCGAACGTTCGTGGATGGTTCGCTGAATGTGAATTATTAACGAACGCGCTTCGTGCGGCTTCGTGCGAGGAGTAGTAGTGGCGGTAAATAACTATGTAGCAGTTAGTGGCGGTGGTGGTGGTACACCGACGGGAATCGTGCTCGAGAACAATCTTTTTCTACTTTTTGTACGCACATGTTACCACGTCACGACGTCGTCATCGTCGTGTAACATTGATAAACGACACTGCACAAAATAAAGAGATGAATTGTTAACGGTTCGCTGCACTAGCGTAGTGAACTGCAGCTCACCGTTTTACCGCTTTTATACGCCACTAAGAAACAATCTCTCTCTCTCGTTGAAATATTCTTCAATCTCGGTACGCAACATAGATATACTCGATCTATCCTACGACATGCATGTTACTCGAATAAAACAATCTCTCGATGTATAGCGAATGACGGATAGCGGTGCTTCAAAGCAATTGCGCATTTTCACTATTATACGCGTACTTTATTCCCTCGAAATATACAGAACTTCAAGTTGATGAAATAATCTAATTGAAAGTAAAAACTACATCGATCTCACTCGGGAGGAAAAGTCGCGACTTAAGATTTCGTAAAAAAAGAAAAGGACAAAAAAAGTGTGGTGAAATGCGTTTGCAACTTGGCTCAACGATAAACGAGCCATTTGTACTGTGATATAACGTGATATGATCTACGAGTTTTATTATTGTTCGCTCGGATATTGCGACAGCTGTAAAGAAAAAAAAAAATATGTATATATATACACAAGAGTAACGTAAGGTAAAAAAAACCAATCAATCCCGTGTGATGCGTGCGATTTACACTTGAACCGTTCGCCGGAGGAAGAGGGCGTGTTATTTACCGCGTGTTGCAGCTCCAGGCAGGCGTCCTTCAGGCCCTTGTTACGAACGATCACGTAATATTCCCTAAGGTGATCCAAAACTTCATCAAAGGGCGTCTTGTACAACGATCTGGGGTTCCACGGTACGTAGTTACAACTCGTCCTGCGATAACGAAGCCACACGGCGACGAATTTCACGAAGTGACAGGACACGTGTCGCATGTTCACGACGTTGAAGACGAGATCGTAATTACTCATCGTGGTGCAGAGATGGGGCATCAGCATGGTCACCTCAGCGTTGCAAAAGTCCAATAGAGCTGTTAAACATTCATACGCCATGTCCCTTTGCACGGGATCTTTCTACAAAAGAAAACAAATAGCTAAAACCGAGCTGACACTATATATACAACAGTTACAATTACATTAATATAAACAATTTTCAATTTCCCGTTCTCTCTTCTTGTCTCTCTCTTTCTCCCTCCCTCTTTCTCTCTTCTCTGGTCGATAAAACGATCGTTGATTTTTTGTAAAATATACGCTTTTCGACGCGAAGAAAGGTATTCTCTCCCGTTCGCTTTCGCGTCGCTGCACTTTTAAACACGACTGACCTGTGCGTGAACGATATGGAGAAATTCGTAGAGATTGATAACCATGTCCACGTCGTCGCTATCAGTCGCGATCTTTTGCAGGACGACAGCCGATCCATCAGCATTCTGCGTTAAAAGCTCGCATATAAATTGCATTTCGTTCGTTGCGCAGATAGCCGATTCTTCCGTGTTCGCGAACAACAGCTCGACCAGGCTTTCCATGCGGACGATCAGCGACTGTTCGCACTGAAATGCACATGAGATCAGCTTCAGGTACTCGAGAGTCTTTGCGAAATCGATAAGGTCTCTCACGAGAGATCCTTAGCTAATTGTTACCTTAATCGAAGATCTTTTCTGACTATGAATTATAAATGCGAGCAGCTTCACGCTGATCGACGATAATTCCGATCTCTTCTGCGAAAATCCGTAGTTGTACAGAATTTTCAATAGCGCGGCGTTCTTTATGTAGGTCCTAAGCACTGTAATGGGAATATTTCGACCAAATATATCATTCCACTTGAAAATGTGTGTTCTTCCGGGTGCCTATTCATTCCTTACCATTGAATGACTTGCGCGACATAGCAGCGACCAGAAAGATATAAGCTTGCTTTATAACCACTGTCATGAATTTCAAATTCGTGGTCTTCTTCAATATGATATTAACAATACTATCGGCGCCGCGTAGTATGAGTTGTATCGGCATTGTGTGTGGTTGGGTGATATTAGCTAATTCTAGAACCGCCTCTATATGCGCCACTGCAAGCATAGATTCGATAAAACGTGCTCCAACGGCGATATCAATTGGAAATTAACGCGATACATACGTTTTGGTCAACGTCCAATGAATGTGTGTGTGTGTGTATGTGTGTGTATGTGTGTGTGTGTCGATTCATCACGCTTGTAAAATTGTCTGAGTATTTTATTTTATTTGAACAATCAATAAATAGTGACAAAAATTAACTTGACATGGAATCTTGCATTTTAGCTCTTTTTTCATGATTCTGTCAATATTAATTTTACGACTATTTATTGATTGTTCGAATAAAAAAAGTATTCGGATAATTTTACAAGTGTGCTAAATCTATCATAAATGTCATTTTTGTCAAAAGTGAAAAAACATGTGCCCAAAATTAAAAAAAAAATTAAAATAAATAATCCGAAAATTTCCCTTTCACTTTAATAATCAATAAATACCGTAAAATTAACAAAATCATGAGAAAGGATAAACAAAAAGGGAAGACAGCGTGGCGTGTTAGATTTATGGTTATTTGTTGATTATTAGAGAAAAGGTTCATTACAACATTAGAGAAAGTTTCCGGAATATTTTACGAATATATTTCGCAAGAATTTTTTAGGTATGCGTTTTCACGCTTCTGACGTCATCAAATAAAACGACTGCAGTGTGAGGGACCCAGAGCTCTAATGTAAAACCGGAATTTCGTCTGGATTTCGCGAAAATTCGACACGAAGTTCGATGAACAAAATTGTACAACTTAATACAGAACATACCGGTATCCGAGTCGTGCGATGAGAGAATATTCGGTAGCATGTACCAAACGATATCCACAATTTGCTCGACGTACGGATCGTCGATTCGTATCAAATGATGAAGTGCTTTCACAGCCAGGCTCATAACACGCTGCGGGCAACCGGTTTGCACCACGACCTATTCGCAAGCGAACGAAGATTGTCGTGAGCCTCTCATAGAAATCCATCACGGTTTCCTTTCTACTGTAGTCGTGAGATATCACGATGTCGCTTATTAAAACGCGAATACTTAAGTATCTTTTCTCTCTCCCGACACAGCGAAATACACGCTCGTATGGACGTAAATCACACGTAGATACGTGATCGAGGACGATCTCGATTTCGCGATAATATCGCGAAGGATAAAAACATAAGCTTTCTACTCGCCAGTAAACGCCGGACCACTTTGTCGCAATTGAACCGCAATAACGGCTTAATATCGCCTTCAGATTCGATCAGCCACAAGTCTAAGACTTGATTCAGCACGTGTTGCGAAAACTCGGGACATACAAGGCAGTGATGCAGAAGATCGATATGGTGGCTGTAAAACTCATTGATCTTCAAACCAACCAGGACTCTTGTCAATCTACTGACCGCTTTGTCATAATGGTGCATCGAATTGGGACGCGGATGTGATATAGACATTACCTGTGAGGTCCAATGCAATTAGCGTATAGCGGATGAGGGAACGTTGAATTATACATACTCACGGCGAACAAGAACCACAACGGTTTCAAAATCGAGACCGAGATCGCCTTTGACGGCACCAGCAGCATGATTCGGGTGATGAGCGACTGCAAAGACGCTATATTGTTTCTGAAAAGAGACGTGTAATTGGTGACGATCGATTAAATTAAAAGCGGCGCTAAGGAGGAGAAGACAAACGACCCATAATGTTCGCTTTTGCTGTTTTCAATTGTGAAAATTTTACAATTCGTGAGAATCCCAAAATAACGACCATAAACTGAATTAGCAACGTCGATCAGCTAATATGAGTGAAGTGCGAAAAATTTACGATACGAAAATCTGCGAACTCGAAGACGAATTATTAGAGTGTACTGCGATAAAATAAACTGGGAGACTATTGGAATTTTTTACAAATTCTGAGATTTGCAAGTGAAAACTGACATAATCAGAGACCGATCGTTTTTCTTTTTCCGTACGAAGAAAAATAATTTGCTGGCATAGCAAATTTTATGCTGTCACAGCAAAATCTGTAGGTTACTATATGAAAAGCAAAATGATTTGTTAAGAATACTAATCGTCATTCACTGAATTATTTTGCCGAATCTACAAATTACTTTGCTGTAAAAACAAATTAGTAAATATAGGAAAACAATATTTTGTTCTAACAGCAAATTAACGTGTCCTGAGGGCAAATTAACTCAGTAGAATATTTTTTATCCCGCAAAACAAAACTGTTTCTGCTCTAATTATGAATAATTCGCTAATTTGCTTATGCCGATTAAATTTTAATGATCGCTATCGCTAACAAATAGACAGTAATAACGATGTCGTCTCGTTACAACAGCAAAATTATTTTTCTTCGTGTGCGCATAAAAATAACAAAGCGAAATATTTTTCCTCATCTATCGCAGAGCGCGAATCTGTGCGACAGGAGGAAAGATACAACAATGAAGAAAGGAAAACATCGTACTTTCGAGTGCCGTGAAAATGATAGTACAGCAAGATCACGAGTGCAGTTCCGGCTTTACCGTGACGTTCTATCGCATTGTTCCATTGATCCGCGGAATTTTTCGGTAGCTCAAGGAGACCTTGGCGTAAAACATTCGTGAACTTAATCGCGTCTCTGGAGAATGCCGTTTTGCCGAGGATATCCAGGATGCGCGATAGCAATATGCAAATGCTCCTTTGTACATTCCCCCTATAATGTGAAACGTGGTTTCGGCGCAACTGTACTCCTCTCAGTGGTTTCAACGCAACCGCGCTTTTTCAAGGTAACACTCAAACTTTAACGTTGGCACGTAACGCATTAAATTTATTTTACAACGCTGCGGGACTCGGTAAACAGTGCACTTTCGCACTCAGACAATAATACGGTATGATATAACGGTAACACGTGAAAAAAATTTGTCTCGTATATCTTTAAGAAACTGGGATGTATTGCCCGTTAGTACCGTATTTTCAGTGGCGCACCAAGGCCATTCTAAATTTAGTATTTATCAAGCAAAATCACGTTACTATATATTTCTTTCACTGTCTAAATAATAAATTTATTCAAAAATTACAACCTAGAATATTAACATTACGTTAAAATTGTATACACTGAGAGAAAATGAATGACTGATTTTGCTGAAATTATAGTCCCTTTCGTCGACAACCATACTTTTTGTTATTCTAACAAGAAAATTTTAGCAATTTGCACATAAGATTATCATTATTAACGCTAATTTATCAAAAAAATGGTTTTCCTGGCTATAATTATTTCATTATGCAATAATAGTAGCAAATACTAAACGCTATTTTCTCAATTTATGTAGAGATGATCAAGGTTCTAAATTTAAAATATCTAAGATCTACAATAATCTGAATCACTTAGATAAACGTCCAAAAGATTTAGGTTCCGTTTAAGCGTGTCTTTGCGATCTCTCTCGCGCACTCGCGTGCCTAAGGATTCTTTGAGGATAATATCAGCCTTTCGCACTTTAAGTTAATGCTTCTATTTATAAGTTGTGCAACGTATAATCTCGTTAATCCTATAGAACGTTAAGAACGACCGGCGCGACTTACGGAAGTTGCACGGTCAAGCGCAAGAAGTACTCGAGATAACCATTGGCGGCCAAGTGGTTCGACAAGTTGTCATGATTGCAGCTTTTCAGCTGGTACAGGTTGTTCAGGCAGGAGACAAGGTTCCGGTGAAACGTGACCGAGTCTATGCGCGACAAGTCC
This sequence comes from Dinoponera quadriceps, assembly GCF_001313825.1. Lineage (NCBI taxonomy): Eukaryota > Metazoa > Arthropoda > Insecta > Hymenoptera > Formicidae > Dinoponera > Dinoponera quadriceps. The sequence continues at coordinate 871,137 of NW_014554269.1, forward strand.
GCATCCTGTCAAAGGAGAATACACGTCGGGTTCGTTGTAACGGTGTTTCAAGCGTTCTCGCAAAACACGATTCACTCCGCGGCTGCGTGGTGTACGAATTTCCGCTCAAACCTCGTTAGTAATGAACTCTCTCTCTCTCTCTCTCTCTTTCTCTCTCTCTAATGAACAGACCTTCACGTAGGGTATAATTATTGTCATCATTGCTTCGTAGATGGAGACCGACAACTCGAACTTCTTCTGGCGAATCGTAAGGTCATCGTCGCCGATCGGTTCTTCTCGCGCGGGCTCGGTGCCGCAAAACCTGTCAAGCGGAAGTGCTCGTTGAACAAGATGGATCGGGATATTGACGTTAAGAGACCCCGGGTGCAAACCCCGGTGTCTAAAAGTAGATCGATATATCTCTCGCTCTCGCTCTCTCTCTCTCTCTACCGGGAGCCGCCGGCGCAGGTGCCGCATAATATCACCGCGGCGAGCAAAATCGCGTTATCGTCCTCGCCGTATTTCACAATTTCCGTCATCGACCTCATCGCGTCGCGGCACACGTCAATGATCATCTCCTCGTCGGGGCTGTCGTCGAAAACCGCGCGCTGCAGCACGACGTTCAACATCGTCACGGCGGTGAACTTCAGCTTATCCCGCTGCGAGTCATGCACGTCCAAGTTCTTCACGAGCAGCACAATTTGCTGCGGGACGCACACGTCGTTGAGATCCACGGCTAATTCCGATGATCTACAAATCGAACGCGAAATGAAGAGACCGTGTACGCGTGCGGCCACTTGTGACGGGAGGACCGATAATTTTCATTTAAAAAAATATAAGAGAACATCTATTAGAATTAGGAATGTAATTCTTCTTTTTCATCGAAGAAACTTAATGGTTTGAAATTTACATTTTTCTGTTCAGTAAATATTTTTTAAAAATAAATTATTCTTATTATTCCCTTACCGTTAGTTGATGTTTACCGGGAAATGTTACAAGTTCCAAGTCAAATGCGATTATCGCAAGTCGAGTTGGTTGGCGCAACAATGAAGAGTGATAACAGCTCACGTTGTGTTTAGACAAGGATCATGGAGAAAAGCCTACGTACCTAACGAGCACATTGCAGATGCTCTGCACGAGCTTCTCGGAAAGTATCGAGTCTTTGAGTGATTTATTTATACAGTAAGTGAGTCTCAACATCGACTCCACGGCATTCATGGCAGCGTGATTCTCGTAAAATCTCTTGTGTATGCTCGCGAGTTCGAAGCATTTGAGAGCGACTCTGCAGAAAAGAAATAGTCTCTCTCTCTCTCTCTCTCTCTCTCTTTTTCTTTACATAGAGAGAAAGATTGATTTGGGTTTAATGAAATTTCTTTAATTGAAATAAATTAATCTTTTAGAATAGAGCTAACAAACGAATGTTTGATTCAATAAATAGGATTGTTGTTTCTCAAACAATAAATATATGTCAAATAACATATTTCTTTTGTATTTTTATCCAAATAATAAAAATATTACACTGACGTCACAAACAATAAGTTCTTTGAAAGAAGCAATACTATATTAGACAAATATTAAAGAACATCTTTTCGTTTCAGTGGAATATTTAATATATGATGAAATAAATTTTTGTTATTGAAAATGAAATATTAGTTTCTTTAAATAATACTGTTGGTTCTATCAAACAATATGATTTATTCTAGTAAAAAAATATTTTAATTCAAACGAAATAATCGATATTAAATTATGTTGTTTATATTAAAAAATGCGAGTCAAATAAATATGTATATCAAATCCAAATAAACCTTTTTTTCTATTTTTCACGGATAGGACAAGTTAAATGTAGCGAATGTAACGTTCATATTGGAGTACGAAGAGATGGCATACCTGACGAAATTGTCGTCCGATGTTTGCATGACGTCGCATATGGTAGATATTACGTCGAATCTGACGAGTTTCCACACGATAACGTCCTGGTCAGATTGAGTCGCATTTTTCAAGCACGACAATATGCGTTCGATCGTCACCTATTGTTATCGCAACGAATAGCAATTGATATACGATAAAATAGCAATTACGACGCAACATTGGAAACAATCAAAACTCGTATCTACGCGTCGCATCGTTTTTAGTGCTAAATGGCTAAAGTCGCCGATCATTTCCGTAACTTCCTTCTCCACGATTTGAATACCGGGGCGAGAGGGGGGAGGAGGATCATATAATACATACAATAGGGTGCGTTCGCGAAGACGCTATTTAACGCTTCCGCGTCATTCTATCCTTGTTGTATACGTAAAGAGTAATAAAGATAGAATGATACGGTAGCGATTAAATAGCGTTTCCCCGAACGCACTTATAATGCACCAAAAATGCCACGTATGCTGATGTATTCGGGAAGTAAATTAATCTGGGCAACCCTCCTACAGCAACTATTCTCAAACACTTAGATTCGTATTTCTAGTCGTCGCTCGGAACTCGTCTTACAAAAGACGACTCCGATCCGAATTTCACAAGTTGGACGTGAGTGTTCTAGTTGAATCGCGATCACGAGTGTAACGTCACGTATACCGCACGATTCGCCTGAAAAACTCTGATCCAATTCCAACCGAATTCTACTGTCTCACATGCGACAAGTTTCAAATAGCGACTAACAGCACGAGCCTGAATAACAATCGCATAACGACGCTAAATTGTGAAGAGGGAGAAGCATTATAATGCTCGTTTTTAAAAGCTTCTCGTACGGGGCAAGCGAGGTATCGTAACATCGATCGCCATAATCTGCAATCGACGATATTTTTCGCAAATAAAACGAGGAATTTCGATTGCTCCCCTGGACGCTCAAGCGACCAAGATACATCTCGGAATTCGACGGAAAAAACACGATGGAAAAAGTTCGTGCCGAGGCCATTTTATGTACGCAGGACGCAAGATGCAACGATACGCGAGCAGGTAGGGACGCAAGTGTGCGTTAACCGCATTCACCTGTGCGCTTCCCGACAGCAATTTCTGCTTCATGTACGGCAGCAGGCTGTTCTCGTCGTCCAAATACAACTCGAACAACTTCTCCATCGCGATTAAACCAAACGTTTCACGGATGCACGAACGACGACCGTTACACGCGCGATCCAAATGGCCGAGAATCGCGCGAACAGTCTCGAGGACGCTCGCGAGAGGGCTCTCGGAGCGTTAACACCGCTCATATTTAGATACATGTTTTCAAATTAGAGCCTGTTTTCAGAGCGTAGCCAAATTCAGAAAGAGTTTCGAGAGCCCTCTCGCGAACGTCCTAGAAACTGTTCGCGCGATTATCGGCCATTTGGATTGCGCGCGTAACGATCGTCGTTCGTGCATCCGTGAAACGCTTGGTTTAATCGCGATGAAGAAGTTGTTCGAGTTGTATTTGGACGGCGAGAACAGCCTGCTGCCGTACATGAAGCAGAAGTTACTGTCGGGAAGCGCACAGGTGAGTGCGGTTAACTCGCACTTGCGTCTCTACCTGCTCGCGTACTGTTGCATCTTGCATCCTGCGTACATAAAATGGCTTCGGCACGAACATTTTCCGTCGTGTTGAATTCCGAGATGTATCTTGGTCGCTTGAGTGTCCAAGAGGGTAATCGAAATTCCTCGTTTTATTTGCGAAAAATATCGTCGATTGCACGATCGATGTTACGATATCTCGCTTGTTCCGTACGAGAAGATTTTTAAAACAGGCGCTGTAGCATTTAACTCTAATGGCAAAGTGAGGTCATATTGACTCCACGGTTTCTCGTATTTTACAGCGTGCACGCGCTGTTTTTTTTTTTTTCAAGGAATATTTCCTGTTATTATTTACTTCTTTTATCCATTATATACATTGATTATGTGAAAGATGAACAAAACAGAACACGAGGTTGAATCTGACTTCACCTTCCTGTATACATTGAAAATTCATCTTGTCATTAGAAAGTTAGAGATAAAATGTGTACATAACAGATTAAATAATTCGTCATTGAATTGAATCATTACTACTCTATTATTATTGGGTTATAAATTTGGCTAAGATTTGCCATAAGGTCATGTTGCTTGTAAAGTGAAGGTCCGTTTGACTAGCTGTTGAGTCGAACTACTACCAACTTTGTTCTTATATTGTAAACGCTTCGAGACTTCGACATTCATAATAACTGATCTCTTGAAAACTGATTCAATACAACTAAAAACAGACTTCTTAACACCATCTAGTGGTGTCGAGAGAAATCCCATTACATCAGGCGGGTTTGAATCTTGGCTAAGTAGAATAGCACAGCATTTATGTGTGTGATTAAGCTCTTTTGTATCTGTTTGATAATTTATAACATGTTTGAAATATAAATTATAATAACTATGAATGCATTTGCTAAATAGCTGTGTCTGACTATGATTAAATATTCTATAGCTGTCTTATGTCTGTTTCTATCATCACGATTTAAATCTAATCGAATATTAATTTAATAGAATTGACCAATCGTATTGACCAGTTTAGTTAATTAGCTACGACTCAACGACTGGTCGGACGAACTCTTATTTTTTTCAATAAGCATGCATATTCAATAACAAATCAATTGAGCCCTTATTTTTTGATAATATGAACAACGGATCAGTAGACTTCTGTTTCTATTTGTTAAATGTGAAATAAAGTTTTCGGGGCCAAGGAACAAATTATGTTGCTGGTATATTGAAATTAACATTATACACGCAAGAGGTCAACGTAGTTAATAAATGCGTTTATGGTTACTGTAGTTTATTTCAAACGTGTTATAAATTATCATACAAATACAATAGAGCATAATCGTAATATATTATAAATGTTAAACAATCCTGAGAGTAATTACTCTACATAAGAGACGATCGTAGTGAATTTTTAATATCTTCTGTCGTCTTAATATCGAGAGAATCACTGGAACGAATCGCAATAATATATAATATATAGAATACAATAGTAAATATATATATATATATATATGTATATATAAACAAACCATACAATATGGAAGAGGGACGAAGGGGACTGACAGGGATATTAATCGTCTATTTATATACCTTTGCTTCTTAATAAAACGTCATAAACTATACAGTATTTAACATCAAATGATCGCAACCTGAAAGAAGAGAACATTTACATAATGAGAAAATGCGGTAATACACGGTGCAATACGATAACGCCGTATTTTATGTGCAAAATCTATACATAACAAGAGAAACAAGCGTAAAACGATCTCTTCGTTCTCAAGTAATGAACTAAAAACTTCCTTTTTTGCATCTCTCTCTCTCTCTCTCTCTCTCTCTCTCTCTCTCTCTCCCTCTCTCTCTCTCTCTCTCTATCTTTCTCTCCCTTCTCCCCCCTTTTTTTCTACATTCGCTCAACCTCGACGATATGTCTTCTCTATAACATCCAAAATCGTACGATTCCAAAAGTATTTATCTAAAGATAACAAACTCAACAGGATCCTCTCTGAGAATAGACATACGCGAGTATAAAAGTGAATTTGACCGTCGTACAACCGAACGTTAACTTTCGCTTTGCGAAGTGCTCGACAAATTCTTCGTAACGATCAAAACTTAACTGCCAGAGTAGGATTTAATTGCACGAAACCCCTCAGTTAACAAGATACTAAAGTTTCCTCATCGGTGTTAATGCAAATTCCGAAAAATCGCGAAGACCTGAAGTGAATTCTCGGTCTAACGCAGTTTCACATCGAAAAGTACACGAATTCTACGCTACACTTTGACAATTATCACGACGATTATTACATATATACGATTCATAATAACGCATTTCCTCGACTTACTTTTATTTTAGCACCAAAGAGCACACTAACCAGCAAGATCGCCTTGACACGTAGAGTTACTGATGATAATTTTTCTAACTTTTCATTTCTTGTCTGCAGCACATTCGTGCGTCATGACTGTTCACTGACGAATGCAGAGACGGTGTGTCAAGGTAACATTCTGTCATTGTAATCAATGTACGTTTATTATGTTTCTCAGAAAAGTTAAGAAAAATAAATAATAAATAATTGAAAATTATTGTAACTAAGTATTATAATATATTCTGCGTTATTCATCGTTCGCTATTATTTTAATTTAAGAACGTGCTGTGTATATTTATAAAAAAAATAATTCATGATAAAAAAATCATATATATATATATATATATATATATATATATATTGTTATACAATTATATAATAAAATATAATTATATTATATTTAAATGTTATACAATTATATAATAAAATATAATTATATAAAAAAAATATAATTATATAATATGTAACGTACGTATCAAGTTATATAATATTACTATTAAACATGATGTTTTTGTTTCTTCAAGTGTAAGCACGTCGTAATCCAGATATTTTCCTAAATATTATCTGGATCTTACACTTATAATTTAAACTATGGTATCCATTAATGACTAATTTCATAATAAAAAATACCAAATATCCTCAAATATTGCCTCGCAAATTAATACTGGTAATACCTCGTTACAACAATTTTTAATTATTTGTTATCTGCCTCTCTTGACTACACCGAGACATGCAAACGTAGAATTAACACAGTGGCAAATTACTGCTCCGACACATCGTGCACGTTTCTCTGAATAACGATAACAATGCACGAATGTCCCGTAAAGAATGCGCGAGATTAAGAAATTCCTAACTACACACAGTAATCTAATTATACACTGTATGCAAATGAGTTATTCTGTCGGTTAACGCACGTCTTAAGGGAGTTTCGCGCGGGTGATCTTTCGCGACGAATAATGCCCGAAAACGCACACTTCCAAAATCGACGGTCGCGATAAAACGCTCATTCGTTCGCAAAACTACAGTTAAAAAGATTCTCATTTAATTTCTTATCAAAGTTTAAATGTGGATATCAAAAGAGCGGCCGAGCGGCGCGCCGGTAAACATGCTTAGCAAAATTTCTCCGGGAAAAATTCAGTCAAAAACGACCCGTTGCGACCGGTAGGCTTTCGCGACGAGCTTTCGACGTTCGCGCGCGTTTCTTCTTTCTTACACCATTGAAGGAGAATCACGAAGCGTCACACTTGTCCCGGACAATCGGGACTCGCTTCTTCCTCGGCATATTGAATCATGTTTACCTGATAAACATGCTCAATATTGTCGCGTGACGACGAGCGCGATCGGCGCATTTTGACACCGGCTCGTCAAGAAGTTCATCCGAGCCTCTCGCGCGGCAACCATCTTTCGTACGGCAGTGCTGAGAGTCGCGCGACTCGCGCTCACGCGAATCGCAAGGAAAATACGGTATTGTCTGAACGATCTATCCGTGCGGATTTACATTTTACAGAAGCTCGTTGGTCCGTGAGTGACGTGATATCGAAACACTTTCAGTCTTACATTCTCAGAGCGGAGAAGCGGCGCGTATCGGAATAACGCGCACGTCAGAATACTTTTTTTTTTGCTTTCTCTTTCTCGGAATACTTCTCGTTTCTTTTTTTGTTTCTTTTTTCTTCTAAATACTATCCGATACTTCGATTTTTAATACTTGTACAAATGATATACGCGAAATATTATTGGACCTGCTCAAAATTTGTCATCTCTAAATATGTTCAAAGCGATCGTTTCGTCATTCGTTTCTTCATCGTTCGTTTCTACATTCGTTCTCGCGTGCTATCCTCGCGCGGGTCTCCTCGCGTCGTCGAGTTACATCGAATTACATCGGAAAAAAGAGAAATGCATGGGGGTTCAGAGCTCGAAACGCTTCTTCCGTTCGGCGACCATGCCGACGGCGGGCAGAGGAGGATGAAGTGGATGATGGTAACTCGGTGTGGGCGTTGGGGGCAGGCTGCGGCAACTTCTGCTGGACCACCTCACTGGTGGAGACCTCATCAGCTCTGCAATGTACAAACGCGCGACGGTTATTCACCTAGTTATATACTTTCACTGCGAAGGTATACCGCGAAAAACGGCCGGAGCGAACGTGAGGCTTTCGTGCGGGAATTACAAATTACAATTACAAGTCTGTTCACACACAAAGGATTGCAAGCGCACACTTCGGGGAACGAGACGCGAGCGTTGTACGAAAGTGAAGACGCGACGAGCGAAAGCGACCACAGGCAGAGCCGAGCGCGCGAACGGAATGATAATTTCGTCCCCTTCGAATCGCAAAACACGCGTAAGGACTTAAGCAGAATGGTAGACTTATAAAATATGTTTTTTTAAGAAATTTTGTTGAAATTTGCACTATATGCAAATTTAAATATTACCCAATTATTGGCGCAATTATAAGTAAATCGACTATTCGGAAGCTGAGATATTCGCAGCTAAAGATGACATATATTATACGTATTCCTTGAGATTAATTTTCCACTTTTAATTCCTATTTTTAATTTCTTCTAAATTACATTTAGGATTTTTATGAAAAACCAACTATGATATTAATATAGAAACATTAAACTTTTAGGATTGACTGTTTTGCTTTGAAAATATAGCGATGTAAAGTTTATAACTTACAGTAATATACTCAAAATATTATACCGCATTATAATGCATCATAAAAAAGTAAATTTAAAAAAATGATAAGGTAGATAAAGAGTTAAGGCATGAAACATTATCTTGAGATTACAAGTCAGCCGTTCTGCAAAAGCCTTTGAGCGCCAATGGATAAGGCCAACGGACCTGCAACGGCGAGAGCTGTGGGTTCCGGGGTGAGGCGGGATGTGTGACGAGCGTCGGCACGGAGGGTGTATGTCTCCGGGAGCTGTTGCTGCTGCTGCTGTTGTTGTTGCTGCTGATGCTGCTGATGTGGCTGCTTTTCATTCTGTTTGTTCTCCTGCCACCGGCCGCCAGCGCCGCCGACTCGCATCTCTGTTGTGCCACCTTACATTTCAAATCATTGCCGAAACACTGTTACGCTCCTCTGTATGCACATTGCCATGCCGTCGCTCGTGACATATCTCCGCGCGAAGGCAACGTCCCGTCGAGAAAAGAAAAAGAAAAGAAGAATAGCCGCCGGAATATAATGGTACCTTCTATGTAACAATATCTTTACATCTAGTGCCTTTGATTATCGTATTATCGTGTTACTTGCAACTTCTTTTCGCTTTCTCCGGATGTAATCTACATCTTCGCGTCTCTCGAGTACCCTTTGAACGTCTTGAAGTGGCGGAAACCCCGAATTTTGATTTTACGTCTTGATTTAACCTCGAAGACAGCTTGTGAAGTTTCAAGCGTCACTTGAGGTGATCGCTATTGTTATCGCGATTTTTCCTAATCAAAGATGCGCCAGTGACCAGACTAGCAACTGGAAAAAGTGACACACGTTTTAAACAGGCCAAGAGGACGCCACTGAGTTCTCCCGAAAGCTCTGACGCGGACATTTCCCGTGGGAATTTGTGAGGACTCGCGGTCTGCACGTCACCGGCGTATCCCCGAGTTACGCACGTTACGTTAGCTAATTAGTTATATCTAGAGATTAGACATTTACAGCGTACAGCGTTACATTCATGATAAGGCAGGGTTACTTTGCGTATTGCACGTTGCAAACTTGTACACAACGCGTGTTAGACAAGTAACCAGCGTTAGGCAAGCGTTACGCACAATAATCCTATATGATACTTTGATATAGAGTTACAGGCACACTTTCTTATGTTGGAACGTTGAAACATGTACACATATACCTTCTGTTAGATATCGATATAACTAATATAACGAAGTACGATTGATCTGCCGTGATCCACCGTCATATACGGGAAAAACAATTCCGTTGCTTGAGGACCAGACGAAAACTCGATTAGGAGCAGAAAGATTCCCGCAGGAGCTTTCTATTCAGTTTATCGCTCTCAGTGGCCTCAACCGAGCAGCTGAATGTTCACACGAATGTGCTCAGTCGCGAACACAGAGATGTCATTTCTCGTCACCGAGCTTTCATCTGGTCCATATTCAGCCAGGTGTTCCGATATTCACTGCCAATACTGAGAGTCTACAGTTTATGTTGCAATCAAATACAAAAAAAGAAGTAACCAAGAAGAAATAAACCGGCAACTGGGAACCAGACGCTGATGATGGAGCGATCTGTTTATATACATCCAAATATTAAATATTTGGATGTACATATAAATGAATCGCTCCAACATCAGCATCTGACTCTAAATTGCTTGTTTATTCATTTCGTTTTTGCATTTGATTGTACATCACTAGAGTCTTAATACTCTTAAAGTTTATGTTATTATAGATTGTCGGTACATATATATTGCAGAGCGAATATAGGAACGCAGCTTCAGTTGCGGAAATCGGGATCTTTTTTTCATGCGGTCCCCTTTACGGAAACTGACGGAATAACCAAAGGTGTCGTCACGTGACACGAAGAAACGGCCGAAGTCCATACATGCGATCAAGGCCAAGCTCTCCCCGCGAACGTAACAACAATCGCCGAGATTTACCGCAGATAATGCACGGACATCTACTCGCGGTCTTCGTCGTACCAGTCCAGCGATACATTCTAAACAATGTTAATATCTCTCGCAAGCGCTGTGTTAATTTCCTTCCAAGAAGCACGCGTGTTAGTCTTTCATGTTCTCCTTTCGCGCCGCAACGACGATAACGATCACGAGCGATACATCGAAGCCTTGATCTCCTCCTCTTTCTCTTTCTACTTCCCTTTGCTCGCACCATGTTGGAAAGCAGACCTCGTCTCAGTTGCATGCGGGGAATCGCCGGGTGAAGATCTCCTTGAACGAACCGACGTAGTCGATCGCGAAGCCAACGATACACCAGCCAAATTCGCGCAACGAGCATAGTAATATTTTACAAAAGCACCGTGTGCTCTCCCACTGTCCGAGAGACCGACAACAACCACATTCCACCACCGCAGACCTCTTTCTTTCATTCTCTCTCCCTCTCTCTCTCTCTCTCTCTCTCGCTCACTCTCTCTCTCTCTCTCTCTTTCGTTCTCTCAACGCACTCCGTTCACCTCTCTTCTGTACCTTGATACTGATGAGGCAGTCCGCTCCTCGGTCTCAAGCTGTCCCACAACGGCGAGCCCAGGCCGTTACGCTCCTGACCCTTTTGCTCTAAGCTCGCCGAGTCTTTCCCGTCGTGCGACGGCGCGCCGGAAGTACCGCCCGGTCTAGCCAGACTACTCGTGTACGGCAGGGAGACGGACTTAACGCGTTCGAGCTTGTACGAGAACGCGCTCGGCCGGTCCGCCTGAGAGAGCGATCGCTTTTGCAACGCGCCGGACATGGAGGAGCCCTTCGAACTTCGCTCGCTCGTTACTCTCTGTTCGCTGCTGCCACCGGCGCCGACGACGCCGCTCGTCCGGGCGGCCGGCGACTCTTGGTTACTCCTGGCGCGCTGCGGCGAACAGGCCGGCGAGTAGTCTAGCGACGGGGCTTTCGACGGCACACCGGACGATTCACGAGGGGTGTCCCCATGCTGTTAGTGAGAAATATCGAAAATATGCGTCAATGCGGCTGATGATGCGGGCGGTGTGACGGGCTGGGGACGTGTCGAATCGCTTGCCGACGAACCGCGGCCGCAATCTCGAACTCGTCTCGACGGTGGACGCGTGCGTTGTTCCGAAAAATAAGGCATCGAAATTCAAAAAGTGGAACAATCTTCCGGAAAATCGTAATCCGAATAGCAAGAATCATCTCCCGGAATATTAGAAGCGTCTGATTGCATGATCAGTCATCAAGGATGCAATATTTATTATTTTCGATGAGTTTCGTAAAGCATCTCGTATCCAATAGGAAAAGTCTCTTGAGGATTGTTAAAAAACAAATTCTTCTTTTTCATACTGAGATGCGTTCCGAAACTTATAAAAAAGTGTCGCAAACTTTTTGTGATTCTCCGTACAATCGGGTGCAATAATATCCACTCGTTTGAGTACAGCAAGAATGTATCCAAATGGATAGATATTAATACGCCTATGTGGTACTGTGTCTTCATGTTTTGAAAGTCTTGAAACCAAATTATCAACCGAGACACTCGAGACTCTCAGGATATTTCAGGGTTTCAGAATTCGCGACAATCTTTTCTCGGTTTCGTGGAACGTTCCAAGCGTCTGGTGAATCGCTTGAAAACTTCGTAGACAAGAGATTCGAACGTCCATCATTAAGTGCGGGGCGAGGGGATGGTTAAACGCTATATCAAGTCGCTGCTGTTCGCTGAGTTACAATTATGGCATTTGCGACAGCCGTGAACACGAGAGATCGGTTCACCGAGACGAACTGATATATATACAGGTCGATATGTAAGTGCAAACGGATGAGTACCAACCGGTTACGACGAACGGGGAAGGAGGAGTGAGGGGAAGGAGGACAGTTAATGAAAAGCGCAGGGTGAAAATTCTTGTCTTACTCGAGCGACTGAAGTACTGCCACGTCACAACGGCCAGAACCTCGTCGTCGAAGCGCGACAACAAGCTCTCGCCAGGCGAAACATCATAATATGTAATTACGAGCGGCGGCAGTTAATCTGATTTTCAGCAATATACATGTTGTTAACCACATTTTTTTCTACTCAGCTGCAACCCCGCGTCTAACCGACTTTCGTACCTTCAATTGCTGTTGCAGTCGATGTATCTCCTCCCGCGGTTCGGCAAGCTCGTTGTCTCGACCACCCCGTAGAATCTGTATCGTGTCGTTGATACCGCCGCTGTCGTTCGTCTCCAGCACGAGATGCGCCCTCAGCTGCTTGTTCCTCGCGTCCAATTGCATGATGTGCTGCTGCGCCTGAGCGAGCTGCTTCGATAGATTGCCTACCTTCTCCTCCAGTGCGGCGGACTCCACGCACTTGGACGAATACTTCGCAGACAGAGAGAGAATCTCCTGCTTTATCTCCTCCATTTCTTCTCTGAAAGAAATAATATACAATAGTATAGAATATATAACACGGAGAGATTTTGATATCTATTAATATATAAATAAAGGAAAGATATATAAAAGAAAATATGCAGGATGTTACGTGACATACTGTATAAATTTAAGAAGCATGTTTGTAATATACAAGGTCGGACACCTTGTACAGATTGAAGTAGAAAATGATCTATCTTATCTATCTATAAGTGTTCACAGTTTATAAATGACAGCACAATTTTTTGGAATATGTTTTATGTTTGTGCGATACGTCACGTAACACCCCGTATAAAATGAAATAAATATAATATAAACGTAAGAAAAAAAGACAATATTAGGTTGGTGCAAAAGGGAAGTTTGTCGCATTTTCCAACTAAAACAAAAAAAAAATAAAATATACCCAATTTTGAAGGATTAATAATTTTTACAAATTAAACAACATCGACTCGGTATTTTTGAGACATCTAACAAGGACTTTCTATACTTGTTTTAGAATATCCAAATTTCCTACGAAAATTAAATAGAAAAATTACGAATCTTTTGTACCGACCTAATAAGAAGTATGTAACTGTACGGAGAAGGTGTATTAATTTCAATAGTAGAACTCGCTGAGCGGTCGAGGCGGAAGCTTCGCTTTACGCACTCGTGTTCCTTGTGAAGTACTCCGATGTCCTCGCGCGCTTGCATCTGTTTGATGAACTCCTGCTTGAACTTGGCAATCTCCTTCTGCACCTCGTGTTCATGCGCCTTTCTCATGGCGTCCAACGCGGCCAGAGTCGCCTGGGTCTCCTCGGAGAGCGCTTGCTCTTTCTCCACTCTGAGGCTCTCGAGCTCTTGTCGATGTTTCTCCTCCATCTCGGCGATAATGCGTCTATGAGAATTCTCCATCGCCAACAGACCTTTCTCGCATAGGGCGCGCAGCTGCTTGATCTCCTCCTTGTATCTCTTCCGGGTCTCCGCGTCGGTGTCCAACTCGGCGCTGATCGATCGCTGATAAGCCGCTCTCAGCTCGTTCACGTGAGCCGAATGCTCGGAATCCATCGCGTTAAGACGGTGCTCCAGCTTCCTGGCGCGCTCGCGCAAGCTGGCCGCCTCCTGCTCGTACCGCGACGTGAGGGACTGGCGTTGGCTGTCCAGCTCACCCTTGATGTCCATCAGATCCTTCTCCTGATCGCGCTTGAGCGTCTCCAGCTCCTGATTGTGCTCGGCGGTTATCCTCTGAATGGTATCTTGAAGCTGACCGCAGGTCTGACACGAGACGCTGTTCACGTAATCGCTCAGCTTCCTGATCTGCTCGCGCAGGTGGGAGCACTTGTCGCACACGCCGGACCAATCGGTGACGTTGCCGGACCACTTGGACCAAGCGACACCGTCGACACTTCCGCCCGCCGCCTTGTCCCTCATACACTTGCTGAGCCCCGCGAGGTCCTCCTCCAGGTGAAACAACGACTGGCTGATGTTCTTCAGCTGCTCCTTCGACTCTCGCTTGCCGGTGACCCTCTCCTCGCATTCCTTCGCCAACCGCTGGTAAAGGTAACTATACTCCGCGTCGAGGATCGGATTGCCCTGAAGGTCGCAGCCCTCGTCGGTCAGGCAGGCGAGCGTGTCCTCGTTTCGAATAAGACTAGATACGAAGGTCTCCCCGGGGAATGTCATGGCCGGCTGCCGCGTGGTGTCCTGGAGAAGCGCGATCCTGGAGTCTATCAAAGCTTTGTGCGCGACCACGTCGGCGTAGTCGGTCAGCAGCTGCCGCGACTCGTACTTGGCGTCAGCGATCGTCAGCTTGCTCTTCTTCATCGCGCGGAGACACTCCTCGTAGGCCTCCGAGAGCTCGTGGATGGAGAGCTCCATCTCCTGGCGCAGTCGCGTCTGCGCCGCGTCCACCCACGACTCCAGCCTGACGTGGTCCGCGCTGTCGAAGCTGAGGCAGGTGTCGGCGATCGACGTGACGTTCCGCTCGTACAGCTGCCCGTAGCGCATGATCACGTGCGACACCTCCGCCTGCACGAGCTCCTTGCTCACGGTCTCCTGGGCCAAGGCCCAGGCCTCGCGAATGCGCCTGTCCTCGAGCAGCTTCTTGCTCGAGCCGCCGACCTGCTTGCAACCGAGGTTGTCCTCCTGCTCCGACAGACTCAGCGTCTCGGCGGCCAACGCTTCCGCGAGCTGCCGCAGCTTCGTGTCCTTGTACTTCCGCATCATCTCGTTCACCTCCCGCTGCTTCTGCAGCAGGAAGTTGAGGCTCTCGCTGCGAGCCGCGCTCACCTCCTTCGCCGTGTCGGCCGCCTGCCCTACCAATACTAACTTATTCGCTAACACCTTAGTGAGATACTGAATGTAATTCGTGTTTTGGTACGTTTTGGGCTTGGTTCCGTGAATCTTACGCTTTAAGCTTGAGGCAAGCTGACTAGTTTCGACCAATTCGCTGAGAACGGCGCTCCTGTCCGCGGTGCGGTTCAGCGCGCACTTGATCTGCCTGAGGATCACGGACTCGAAGGCCACCCTCTCGGCGAGCAGCTTCGTCTTCTCCCGCTCGTCCAGCCGGCCCTCCTGCGCCAGCATCTGCCGTCTCTTCGTGAGTTCGCTCAGTTTGTCCTTAAGTATAGTTTCTAGCCTAGATACCGCTACTCCTACTGACTCGGTGACTTGAGCGCCGGCTTGGCTCTTCTTACATTCTAAGCACGAGTCCAGTATGTCGTTCACCTCGCGCAAACACTTCTCGGCTTTGTCCTCCGCCTGTGTCGAGCCGAGGCACTTCTCCAGCCGTCGCTTCGACTTGGCGACCACTCGCTCGAGCTTCTTCAGCCTCGCCAGCACCTCCAGCGACACCTCGGAAGAGCCGCTGACCTCGCTGCACTCGCTCGAGTCCTTCTCCGCGTCGCTGGCCATGGTCTCGGCGACGACGTTCGCCACCTTCGTCTCCAAGGTGCTCAGTCGGATTAATACTTTCATCGGCTCGGAGCTCGTCGCGCTGTCCAGCGACTTCCGGCGCAGTCTGGCTCGGTCCAGGTTCTTACTGTCCCGCCGCTTCTCTTTCTTCAGGTTCGGACTCGACTCTTTCGAGCTGCTGCCCGCGGAGACGGGAGCGCTGACGCTCTTGCCCCGCTCAATCGCGCAGATCTTGTTCTCCAGATCCAGCAGTTTGTCTTCTACTTCCTGCGAGATCTGGAAAGATTCTCTTCCTTTGAGGGAGAGCGACCGCCTCTTGTCTCTGGTCTCAGCCTTCGTCAGCTTCTGCTTCAGCGTCCTGACTTGCTTCTCGCTGGCCGCCAGCTTGTTGGTCAGATCCTGGATCCTCGCCGCCATTAATTGCGCTTGCGCCTGATTGGTCTCGTTGACGCTGGCCGCGTCTTGCTTGTGAGCGAAGATCTCCAGCTCCAGCACATCCTGCGTCGCGTGAGCCTCTCGCAGCTCTTTCCTCATGGCTCGAATCTCCATCACGGCCTTCTCGAAGCGGCTTCGCAATTCGTCGTATTCTTCCACGACTCTGGAACGAGAACGTTACGCGTCTAACCGCCCATTGCAACGACTATTGTAGGCTTCACGATAAATATATAAATAATATAAATAAATATAAATAAATCTTTTACCTTTCCTTGTCCAGCGCGGTTAGATCCAAGTCCAACTCGATGTTAGTCAAGTCGCTGAGTGAGTCGAAGCTTCTCCCGCGTTCTCTCGAAACGGACAGTCCATTCTTCTCCTCTAATTCCCTCACTCGGTTGTAGAGACGCTCGTTTTCCTCGATACCTACGTTAGAGAAGCATATCCATCAACGATTGTACTTGAAACTCTCTTTCGGGCTCCTCAAGCTAAATGTGAAATCAAGTGAAAAGTAAATAATTAAACTTAAATGTATGAAAATATGAATTAAATTTGTTGCCGAACATCGTATTCAAAATGTCAATAATTTCAATTAAATCTAAATGGGAGGAATATGTGATTAAAATTTTTTACCGAACTTTGTATTCAAAATGTCACTGAAATTTCAAATTGAAATTAATTCCAATTAAATTGATTCAATTTCACACTAGCGTACACGCTCACCTTGCGACAGTCTGTCGCCGAGAGCCGACATTTCCGCTTGCAAATGTTCAACGGTTCTGTGACTGGACGCGAGCTCGTTCGTGAGCATCTCGCATCTCTCCGTCGTCTCGCGCAGGATAGCCTCCGTTTCCAGCAACTTGCACTCCAAAACCTCCTTCTCTCTGCTGTACACCTTCTTCATCTTCTCCAGATCCTCCAGATCCTTGTTCCTCTGTTGCTCGGTTCTCTGTATCGTGTTCAACAACTCATCCACCTGCTTCTCCCGGATGGACGCTTCCACCTTCTGCTGCCTCAGTCTGGCCAGCTCCTTCTCCGCGTTCGCGACGTCCGTACGCGCCACGTTCAGCTGCGACTTCAGGCTCTCGATTTCGTTCTCCTGACGCTCGACAATGACTAGTAGCGTGCTCGGGTGAGACTGATTCTGGTCCAGCTGATCGTGCAGCAGCGACACCTGATTCTCCAAAAGTTCAACGATCAAGGGACTGTCGTTGGCGCTCGAGAGGCAGCTGTTGCCTTGCAAATGGCCGTTGCTCTGCTCCTCGTCCTCGCCGAGTTCGCAGCAAGCCATCATCAGGTCCTCCGACCTCACGCTGTCCAGGGTGCTTCTCCTCGAGCTGGGTGGCGAGCTACGGCTTCTCTTGTAAACCCGCGACCTCGAGCTCGATCGAGACCTGGCCTTCACCCTGGACAACGCGGTCCTTGTCAGTGGCGGCGAGGGCGGCAGTTCGGACCATTCGTGGTTCGCCGAGTCCGACCAGCCGGAACCCTTCAGAGCGATGGGCCAATCTCCGTTTCTCACGAGCGGCGGAGACACCGGGATCTCAGACCAATCGCCGGACTCTCGGCGTCCACCCTCAGAAGCGGTCCTGTACTCCTCGTCGGAGGAGAACAGCACCGATCTCGGTGTGATGGACGTCGAGGCCACGACGGAGTCTCTCTCGCGGTCTGTGATGGATCTGCGGCATAAATTGAACGCGGTTGTAAATTTGTTTGTTCAACGCGACGATATATCAAAGCATTCGAAGTGGCGTGTGCCTTACACGGTGTTAACCCGTGTCGTAGGAACTCCATTTCCCAAAGTTTCTTATAGAACTTCAAAAACATGGCGTCCTTCAGGTTTTAAATTAGTTTTAAAATTAACGGGGGAACAGGTTAGATTCAGATTTAGAAGCTGAAAGGTGCCGACGCAGTGTTTCTCGTGTTTTATAACAAATTGTAATTTTTATAACTTTTATAAAACTTCCGTAGAGAATTATGATTTTTATAAGGTTCCTACACGGAAAAAAAATGCCGTTGAAGGTCTATCTGACAGTGAACAAAGAAAACGCGTTTGGCTTGAAATTAAAATTGGAAACAGAATTTCTGGCTCTTACGATCCAAATTCGATTCATATAATCAGAAATTCTGCTTCCTTCAACCAAGACGCGTTTAATTCCTTCATCGTCAGGTAAATTCAATCAAATTTTATTTTCCGTGTACAGGAAATTTTCAAGTCTCGTGAGGCAATACTTACGCGGTGGGAGACTGCGGTTTGGCCTCTTGCTGAGTGTCCGGGCAAACAGCGAGGGAGTCCACGTTGTTGCTGTCGGGATCAGGTAGATTGGCCGCTCTTTTGATCGCTGACATCCAACTAGACCTGATACCGGCGGTCACTGCGGAGAGCACCGTGCTGCCTCGGTCATCCCAAGCCTACGATCGGAAGTGCGCCAAGCATAAGATGCTTGCACAAGCGAGAGACAGACCCCCCCCCCCCCCCCCNCTACATTAAGTCTTCAAAGGTCTCCTATTGTGCTCCTTTGATGCTACAAATGAGAAGTTATTCTCGTTTTCTCCACTTGAAGACTTAACGTAGAATGAAAAATTTTGGCTCGAGATAGCTACGAAATGTCGTATGACTTTGCACGCTTCGATTCGTGCGAGGTACGCGATCTGCGTAGCCCGCCGGCAATCAATAGCATGAATGAGAAGCTCCGCGAGCAGCTGACTTATTCTACCGTGAAATTGAGTCAGTATTTTCTTCCGCTCCCACTCTAAACGCGGAAGCTAATCCCGGTCGCCCGACCGAAGCTGCAGCCCTCCGCGTCCGGTTCCAGCGGAAGTTTTTACACTCTTGCATTTAGACATTTTCGCTAATTACTTTTCACCCTCGCGTTGCTCTTAAATTTAAGTCCGATGGAAAAATTCAGTGTCCCGCGTCCTCTGGTTGTTTTGAAAATTAAAAAATTGAATCGTATATCTAATCTTCGTGAACAATTCAAAATATTAAACTATATTTCTGCGATTTTCTCAATTCTAATGAATAAACATGAATTAATTAAATAAAGATAAACAGAAAACATAAACTATAAGAATTAAATAAAACTTATAAATCTCGCTTCGAATTCTCGAAATAATGGATAATAAGCGGCATCGCGGCGTTGAATCCTTCAACTGGAAATGAAATTACACGTTTCGGCGTGGCGCGTTATTAGTAGTCGATTATTTTGCGCGCTACTGTTTTCCGAGAAACGTGCGGAGTCCTCCTCGTTCATGAGATCATTATTAAACTTACGACAGTCTGGAACCCGTAATTCCTCGCGACCTGAAGCGACGTGACCGCAGTGACGGTGTTCAAATCTATGACGCCGTCCATGATGCCCTTGTCCTCCGCGCAGGGGTCCCTGTAGTACATCAATCCGCAGCCTCTCAGAACAAACCAGTGCTTGTTCCACTCCTAGGCAGAAAAACGGATTTAGTTGAGCCACGCCGGTCTCCTCTCCTCTTCACCGTTTCTCCCTCCTTTCGCTCTTGAGCACGAACACGCACCTTGTTCAGTCCCTGCTTCATCAGCCAGCCCTTCTTGATGTTCAGCAAGTCCTCCGCTGGCAGATCGACCCTCAACTCGGAAGTGGGCGAATACCTGATGCCGGAAATGTCGAGACCGCAGCCGTCAGGATCGCCTCGAATCTGTACGCGAGATTCGTCAGGCACATTATTTTTTCTCATCGTTCCTATTGTCCTTTTCTCATTCTCCCGAGCTAACGAAATAGCCGAAACTTCTCTATTTTTCATTAAAAAATTGCAATTAAACGAAATTAAATGATACAAATCAAACGATACTCTTACGAAATATTTTTTGGACACACGCATTTCTCTCAAGAACAATGACAAAGAGGAAATAACTATCGTATATATATATACGATAATCTACTACTATACTATAACGTAATCATAGCAGAGTTGGCGATATTTTATTTATTTTTCTTGTCACATACAAGTTTATCCTGATGAGCGGCATTTGCAGCATCCACGACGTCCCTAGTCGGCTCCGAAGTCCTCGGCTTGATCCTCCTAGCTCGTGGTTGAGTTAACGAAGCCGCGATGTCCCGTAGCTTCCCTTCTCTCTCTCGCTCATGCTCCAGAAGTATTCTCCGACACGCGTCATCATCTGCATAATACATTTATCTTCATCTCCATACGGTGCTCCGCACGTCCACCCGTCCACCCACCCATCTACTCTTTTTCTTTGATGAAAATATAGAGGTTAATATCATCGTCTCTTGCAATTATCCAATTGTCAGCGTCGCGTACCTTTGTAATCGAATTAAAATTTGTATTCAAGCGAATTCGAAAATAGCTGAGAAGTTTGTCCTTTCGTTCTCATTATTCAATTTTGGTTAAAGTGTGTACGTAAAGATTTTCTTGAAATTTTAACTGAGAAGTTCTGGTTGCCAAAAGTTTCATTCGTCCTCCCTTAATCGCGTGTGAGTCGAAAATGATCAGCGTCTCGATATTTTCGCTAAGGAAAGACTAGTATTTAAACTAGAAACTAAAAAGACAAATATTTTTAATCAATCGGATTACCCCAAACAATTCGTCGTTAAAATATAATATAGTAAAAGTAGAGGTCACCCCATACATATTCGATACGCAATCGACGCGTTAACCGTTACTTTATATCTCAAAATGAGAACAATTCCTAGCCGCGCCATTTATTTTCGAAACGACACGAAATACCTCCGTTCATCTTCGTAATTTCAATCGGCTCGCAAATATGACTGCTAGCAACGCTAATGAATTATAATTATTGTTAAAGTATAATTGCAAAGACGGCATCCCGAGAGCGTCCGCAAAAGACAGCGGACCCAGGAGACCGTCGAACGCAAAACCGTTAAGCGGTCTTCCTGCAGCGGTGCGTTATTATCAAACATTCGTCCCGGTGCCGTGGTCGGCAACTTAACTAATTAATTTCTTTTCCGCTTAGGGGGCCCGAGCGCCGTACGTCCAAGCATGCCTTAACGTTGGCGCGGGCAAATGACTACTCCGCATTAATTGACTGCCGACTAATTAATAACCGGGTCGCTGCTGCGAGCAGCACAATGCCGCAACGAGCACCTGAGAAGCGAGAGATTTCTTTTTCCTCTGAGAGACTGCCCCGCGCGCGCGTTTCCCTTCTTGTTCATCTGAATCGTGCGTCAAAATTAAACACGTCGTCGTTACACTAACGACTCTATCAGCATAAAAAACCCGTCTCATTAAAAAGATACAATTAAATCGGCTAAAAATTTAAAGTCATAATAAAATAAGGAAAATTATTAAAAAATTTAATGATATTATTAATACACAGAGAAAAAGATTTATTTGGGTTTAATCCAAACTTTTTAATTGAAACAAATTAGTCTTTTGGAATAGAGCAAACAAACGAATGTTTGATTCAATGAGTAGGATTGTTTAGTTTCCCAATCAATAAATATCTTTACGTCAAACGACATATTTCTTTTGTATATTCATCTAAACATTACAATAGTTGTCACAAACAATAAATTATTTGAAAGAAGTAATACTATATTAGAAAAATATTAAAGAACTTTTTTGTGTATTTCTTTTTTGTGTATTTCTTTGTGTTTCAATAGAACAGTATTTAACATAACATAATAAAATGTTTTTTGAAAACGAAATATTATATTTTCTTTAAATAATACTGTTTTTTCTTATCAAATAATATACTTCTCTAGTGAAACAACGAGATTTACATTCAAACAAAATGATATTTGTTTATATTAAACAAACTCAATTCAAACAAACACGTAAATTAAATCAAAAGAAACCCTTTTCTCTGTGTATAAAGAATCTCCCGTCTCGTTTAGAAGGTACAATTGAATCTGCTGAAAACTCAAAATAAGATAAAAGAAAACAAAAAATTATAAAGAAAATATAAAAATAAAACTATGAGATAAAAATAAAATTGTAATGGTGACAAGGAAAGATCATGTTAAGATTATAGATAATAAGAATAATATGGAAAACAGGGGACGGTCCTTATAGCAGATCCGCCTGTGGCACACAGATAGAACCTATTATGCCTCTAAGATTATAGATAGAAGTTAATATTAAGAAATAAATAATAACGCTGAACCGCATTGAGGCTCGGTTTCGCAGGAGAATTGCCGGCAATTCGTAAGATTTCTCGTAAATCTAAATTCCACCAGGGAATTTTTCATCGCGCCGCGAAAGAGCGTTAGAGCTAATCGGCGATCGGCAGCTCAAATCCCCGGGTGATCCTGACGCTCTGATAACGTACGCGTTTCAATAATCCTCACGTTCGGCGTAAATCGTTAGATAGAGAAGGAGGAGATCGCTCGGCGGATTTTGCGTGCCGCGGGATTTTTCGCGAAGCGATTTCTAAAGCACCCCGTCGCTCGTCCGGCATCGATCTAAATGAAATCTACGGATCGCGCGCGAGCACAGCGCGGCCGCAGATTTTCGTCAAGATTGCGCGCACGCAATTACGCAACGTACGCAAGCGGGAGGCGGCGGCAATCGGCGATATCTCGCGGAACCTCGCAGGACAAAAATCGCGCGCCGGTGAGAACCCGCAGTTCTGAAAATCGCACGGAAACGAATCTGGATAGAAAAGAAAAAAATCTTAGCCGAGGTAATATTTTACGCAACATCGCAACACGCTAAGATAATTTTACTTAAAGAAAATCGAAATACAGGATGCAGGTTCGACGTGATAAGATTGGCTACTAATTAGCGTGTACGTTGGAATCTGAAAACTCGTTGGTAAGTTACGTTCCATCGAGCAATTTTATCTTCCTGTAGTTACTTAATTATTTATTCATAATTCCACCTGTGTCGACTCTCGTCGTCCATTAAGATTTTTCGTGATTGGAAATCTAAAAGGGAGTCCTAGATTAATAATAAAAAAAATTAACCGGACTTTCAAGTATCGCCCTTCTTTATGCAGAAACAGCGATCCTCGACCGACTTCGCCGTGAACGGAGAATTCCCCAAAATAGCACAAAGATGCATTCGTCACTGCGCTTGTAGATTTTCCGTGAGAGAGAGAAAGAGAGAGAGAGAGAGAGAGAGAGAGAGAGAGAAAGATAGAGAGATACCCGGGAACTTGATTAATACAGCTTTCTACGCGAGAACATCTCTCTTCGCAGTTAACATTATCGCGCTAACTGCTACATGTGTGCGGTATCAATTATATCGAATAAAAATAGGTCAGCCTCGACTTAATGCGTCAGCCGTTTCTTCCGCGGACTGCAAATCATCGTCATTGAGTCTGTAAAACGCAAACTGCGTAGCGGCGTTGACCCAGTTTCCCCCCACCCCCCCCGCCCCCCTCGCGGTACATATCTAAACTAGTTTCATCCGTGCGTTAAAGAATAAGGAAAAAAAAAGAAGAGGGAACTTTCGACTCAAGCTCGCGGCGCGAGGGGAGCCGCGAACACCGCCGCCTCGAGAGCTGCGTATCCTCGGATGCACTTTCGCACGTGTTTCGTCGGGACTCGGAAGTGAAATTGTATTCTTCGCAAGATCATTCTCGCCGCTATCAATTATCCGCGTCCCAATTTCAGCGTAATCTCAACGATGCGATGCGAGTCAGATTCCTAAAAAAGCGATCTGTATGCCGCGAGATCTCTCCCTGCCATTAGTTCCTTAATCGCCTTCATTGAATGCTCGCGTTATTACAAGATGGAAGACATTGAGTTTAAGATATCACGAGGTAACTCCGTGATGAAAATTCTCGCGAATCAAGCTACGGTAAAAATTCTGTCGCGCTTGAAAACGGGAAATCGTCTACCCTGGATTTGCTGGAAATCGTCGAACCGCGTTACAAGTAACGCAACCTGATTTTCGAGATTCTAAAATATGTGAAGAGACGCGAGAGAGAAACGCGCAATGACTCGTATATATTCGAGGAGAAGCGAAACTAAACGGAGTTTTCATTCGAAATAATTAATTAAAGGCTCCCAGTTACACAAAGTTAATTTCAATTAAGGCCCATGAAAGCCAAGCTATTTAATATTAAGCTTAAGAATTATTGTAATTATAGTAATTATTACAGCAATTCCTGTAAAAATTATACGATTTTCTAGTGTATAATTTTTATAGTGATATCTGAAAATTATATAATTACGTAACTTCAGCGCAAATATATCTAATATTTGGCTCTCACAGGCCTTAATTGTACTTTAATTTTTAACTTTTTTTTAACTTTAATTGCAAGGTATCGATAGACACATACACATGAGCATACATATAAACACAATCATACATTCTGCACGATGTAGCGGGAGCATACACACAGAGAAAAAGATTTCCTTGGATTTAATGAAATTTCTTTAATTGACATAAATGTCTTTTGGAATGGAGCCAAAATATTATTTCTCCAAAAAAAAAAAAAAAAAAAAAANTTTCTATCAAACAACGTGGTTTACTCTAATGAAACCATAACATTTTCACTCAAGCAAAATGATATTTGATATTAAATTATATTGTTCACATTGAATAAACTCAAAAGTCAAACAAACACATGTATTAAATGTAAAGGAACCTTCTTCTCTGT
Organism: Dinoponera quadriceps; assembly: GCF_001313825.1. NCBI lineage: Eukaryota > Metazoa > Arthropoda > Insecta > Hymenoptera > Formicidae > Dinoponera > Dinoponera quadriceps. The sequence goes on from NW_014554269.1 coordinate 895,841, forward strand.
GCACGACGACCTCATCGGCCGCGGCTCGGAAGTCAACAGGGAGAAATTGTGTCTCATTGAATACTGACCTAGTTTCTCGCCGGAGGCTGCACTGGCGTCGCCGATGATGCCGCTTGTCCGCTCCCCTTGCTGATTCATCCTGCGCCTGGCCTTGTCCTCGGCGCGGAGCTTGTCCCGGGTCGGTGGTGACGCGCTGCTAGCAGGTTGGTCCCGATAACTCGATCTGCCATCATGGGGGATCATCGGTGGTTTCTCGCTGAGCGAGCCGACGCTGCTGAGGACGACGCCCGACGGAGTGGCGCTCGTCGCCGTCGAGACGGTCGTCGTGGTTGTCGAGTAGACCGCGCAGCAGACGCCGCCGTTCATCGACATCGACGTCGTCGTCGTGGTCGTCGTCGACGTCGCACCGGTCGTCAGGTAGCTTCCGCTCGAGCCGTTCTCGAGCGGCGCACCGCCACCGCTCAGCAAAGGCGACAGGTTGTTCTTCGCCTCGGTGACGTTCTGCGCGTTGCCGTTCGTCAACACGCTGTTGTTGGCAGTCGTGACGACGCTGGTCGTCACCAAAGACGGCGTCGACGAGAAGACGGACGAACATAACTCCGACGAGCCACCGCCGCTCTCGGGGATCCACGCGCTGCCGCGCGGCTCCGAGCGGCAGCTGTTGAAGCGCGGCCGCGGCGGATTCGGCGTGTTACCTGGCGAGTGAGATGAGATCTCGTATTTTTGCGAGAAACCGGAACAGCGAATTCTGTTCTCGCATCGCGGACCGTAAAGTTGTATGAGTTGATTTTTGCGAATGAAGCGGAGGAAAGGTGAACTGTTTCTTTTTTTGCCGCGTTAAAGTTACCCAGCAGCAAATTGAATGATTTTATTACGAGCCGGTCGAAAAGTTCTGTTTAAATCAAATTTCATTACATTATTTATAATTATAAGTCATTTTATGACTCTGTTGCATCCAACGCAAAGTATTCATATGAAATTATTCCTCACCAGAAAGTACTTATTATCGAATAATAACGATTATGTTTTACACGCAGAAAAATGTGTTCTACTTCTGGCAAATATTTGCCGGAGAATATTAGAATAATTATTTTACTTGGATCAAGTAAATATTACCTGAACCAGCATTTTTTCAATGTGTAATAAGGAAACTACTCATGTAAAACATTTTTCCGCGGTGGCATTCGTGCACCTCCATCGTAGAGAGCGGCTGGTTTATCAGGCGGGAGAGATTTAAGCGAACTTTTCGACGGACCGTATAACTCTAACGAGACTGACGTGTGATTATTTCAAACGACGCCAGCTCCAACCGGCGCAATTGCCGTTGAAAACTGCAGTCTGAATAATTGAAACGAGACATAATTAGCCAATTAGGAAAGGGGGACGTCGATCTCGAGCTGGAGCGCGCGAATAACGAGGCGACAGTGAGCACGAACGTAATAATAATCGTGCGCGCCGCGAGGAAGATATGCCCCCGTCTGATTATTCGCGCCGCTTATCTTCCTATTATTTACGCTCGTATCCCTGTCGCGTTCGTATCCCACGCGATATTTACCGCACACCGGGGCTAAACTGTTGCGGCGGTGTTGCAACGTTACATACGCGCGCACACACGTACACACACACACACACACACATCTTTCTTTCTCTCTCTCTCCCTCTTCCTCTCATTCTCGTCACATGAAATTGCTCGCGTAAAGAGCTCGTCGTCCGTCTCTTGCACGCGCGATCACGCTTTTCCAGAGAAGCTGCGAGAAACGGCCGCGAGTGAGACACGGTAATTACGTCGTCATTAACTACCGGCGCGTGGAAATACCGGCCACGGTATATGCGAGCGGTGGTGTGTGTTACTGTGAAATTTGCATAACACGGCGCACAACGTGGCACTTACTTCGAATCGTCGGCGTAACCTGCAGAATCGTCGTCTGTCCGCCGGGAAAGGTTGCGTTCCGCTTATGCCGACCCTGAAAAACCACCAAAGCACACCGTGAAGAAGAGATCACTGAAGAAGGGGGTAGGTGGAGAGCGGGAGGGGGAATTTTCACGGATACTTATCGTCGGATTCCGCAGCGCGGTTCGTTTCTTCGCCGTGTTAATGCGAAGTTAACGCGTTCGATCGCGAACGAACGGCCGCGCATAACTGGCTAATCGATCATGACGTGCTACGTGAGATCTGTAAAACGATTCCGCGCGGATAATCGCTCGGATAATGCTTATTATCCGCGGCCCCAATCGTGAGAACAGCGCGATCCGCGAGCGTGAGCGTACGAATAAGCGAACGAAAGTATCTCCAACGAGGACACCGTCGAGCTGAGAATTTTGACACACCGGTCGAAGAGATGGCTGTGATTGACGTCTCGTTTTTTCGTACGCGACTCACTTAACGGTCCGCATATCGAGAGAGACAGAATATGATTAATTTGATTAAAATTATAGACATTTTCGGCGCTAACCGTATTGTTTGTTGTTCCGACAACACAATAGTAATACACGGGAAAAACAATTCTGTAGATGTAACCGAAATTTTCGAGGAAGCTGTAGAACAGAGAGATTTCTGTCAGAAGTTTTCTACATAGGGAGAAGAATTTCTTTGGATTTAGCACACGTGTTGGTTCGATTTGGGTTTATTTAATGTGAACAATATAATTTAATATCAAATATCAAATATTTTGTTTGAATGAGAACGCTTCACTGGAGTGAACCATATTGTTTGACAAAAATACTAAGGAACATTGATAGAATTATTTACTTGAATCTAGCACTTTTTTCCTGCACGCATATAGTGAAACTTACGTTTCATTATAAAGTTATTGTCACAAGTATCAAATACTTTGTTTTCAGTATACGTCGCGTCCTTTGCAACTTTCGTAAGCCGTCTCGCGAGCCTGAACAATTTTATTGTCCGAGAGAGAAACCGCGAAGTCCAGCCGACGGATTCAAGGTACAATTGAAAGGTTCAAACGCGAGATGCCGGCGCGATTGAAATGACGTTCTCGAGGCGCGTGAAACGCGGCGTTATTGAAGCGACGTTCGTTAATGCACGCGCGATCTCGCCTTCGCGCGCGTCTTCTCGATCGAAAGTATCTGCGGAATAGTATCCGATCGCCGGCACTCGGTTTCGCGTGGGACGCGGAGGTGCAAATTGATCCGAGTTCCTCCGCACAGACAGCGTGGCGATTCGAAGGACGGCGACGGAGGAGAGGGGGGAAGGGTGCGCGCGGTACGGCCGGGAGAGGGAATAATTGCGGGAAAATGTAGAAAATAACGCGGGAGCAGCCGTTTCCTCTGCGTTTCACCGGGCTTAAATGTCGCGGCACGTATGCCATCGCCTTGGCCCCGTAACGTAATCGTTCGTTTACACCAGCGGCAGGTCCGCGACAACCGAGAGCTGCCGCGCCGGCCATTTGCCGCGATCGATCATTGGCTTGCGTAACTGAATCGACGTGCGCGTCGAATGCCGCGCGTTGTGTGCCGCCGAGCCGTGGGGAGGCAGGCGCGAGAAGCCTGCCGTTTACCTGCGAACAATGCTGTCCCGGGCTATCCCGGACGATTCGCCAGAGGACGATTGATCGACCGGCGTAGCCGTGAGCGCCCGCGCGGAAAACACTCCATTCTGTGTTCCGAGGAGATAATTATCGAGGCGTTGCGAGATACCTCGGATGCGCGGGTATATACATTGTGTACGACCCGCGGGGAATGCATTTTGTTCGAGGATTACAGTTGTACAGCAGCTTCGATGCCGCACGGGGAACGTCGTAACGCGGCGAGTAATTTACGACGCGTTGTGTTCCTCCGCGGGATGAGATTTGCATGTTTCGCAATGGCCCGGCTCGTTCCCGACTTCCTCGAGAGAGAACGTCTCTCCGCCGTCGTTGTACTTTTCTCCATTAATCGGCCCGGATGAGATAATGCGTCGCGGCAGCGAACGGCGATGCGCGGGGAAAGATAATTTTGCTGTTGCAGCGAAACCACGCATCATTGCTACTGCGTATACGTTGCAAATTATTATTGCTACTTTTTGAATCGAAACCAGAAGAGGGTGTCGGAGAAAGTAACCGAGGCCGGAAATGATTATAATTTTAGCGGGATTTCTCTCAATGTACACCATAAAGCCCATGTTGGAGCAGGTATTGAGAAGAGAAAACTGCGGGTTGGAGATTAGGATTCGACGAGTCAATCAATCACGAGCTCCGCTTTGTCTCAATTAGTCCAATTCCGACCTCCAATCCGCAATCTTCAACTTCGGATATCTGGGGTGTAATTCACCAAATGCTTCGCGGCGTTCCTTTCTTTTTTTTTTTTTTCATACACAGGCTTAATAACGTCATTATGTAGTTAGAATGCTTTGTAGCTTCTAATGGATCCCGTCCTGTAATAATGAATAGGATCGCCTTAGACTAATACAGGGGCTCGAAAGATATGCGAGACCCACTTTTGAGGAATAGAGTCTTTGAACCCGTATGATCGTACAGTGCGCCACGGGTCTCGTGATAGCTCGTGTTTTACACCGTCAGAAGTACGAAATGAAGCGGTATTTCCGTTTACCGATCGATCATTTCTTACGTAAGTCGCACGGTCAGCCGCGCAATCCGCCGTTGTTACAAAGTTACGAGCAATGTAGCGAATGACAGCTCCCCAAGCGGTTCGATTTGCGGCGGTTTGATTGATTGGAAGGCTCGCGAGCGGACACCTCCGCTCGCGATACACGGTAGACAATTGAGAAAGGCTAGACGCAATTACGCACTTGGGCGGAGACCATCGGTGCGGAGGCCATAGGCCGAGCCCGAATTTCTTTTCGGCTCAATGCGATTACGTGTTGCGCAAGTGCGCATTTGCTGCGTGAAAACGCTCGCTCGGGCGTTCGTGTATGCGCGACATTTAAGCAAATATTCATTGCGTGCGATAATTATTAAAGGTTAGCAAAGGTTCGTTCAATTTTTCACCATATTTATTCTACTGATTTATTCGTAAGAATAAATAAATAAATGAAATTTTTATCTTTTTAATTGTGCCAAATCAGTATATAGATTATGTTCGATCGAAGAATACTGCAAAGTGTTGAATACTTAACTATAATTGTAAGCCAGCATTTTCTACCATCTTTCGAGTAATCGTTTGACCCCTTGTGCGCGAAATGACTAATCTATTGAACCAGTGAAATCACCGATAATCCGGTGACCTTTGTAATTGTAAAAATATAAATTTTCAGTAAATTTCTCATAATACATATAAATTGTAATGATCGACGAGGAGTCAAAACATTGAAATATTTTCCAACACGTCTATATTCACACCGACGTCATCGCGTCGGCTCGTGCCTGCCTGTCTGATGGCTCTTCCATTAATTTTCCGATTTCACAATCTTATTCAGCGCGACATCAGAGACTGCTACACAAATGGAGACAAATAATAGAGTCACCGGCTGCAAAGTGGCTGCCGTGAAGCAGAAACGATCATTCTCACGTCCGAGCCGAGTCCTTTGGCGATCGCGTAGCGCCGAGTGAAACGGTGCGGTCTCCATTTGTCACCGACCGCTTTCCGTCGTCGTCGTCATCGTCACCGTCGTCATCGGCGGCTGAATAATAGTTCTCTTTTCGCGAGACGCCCCGGCGTTAAGCGACGGGTGAAAAGAGAAAACGGGACCCCTTTAGAGATCGCGAAAAGACGAATGAATCGCAGGAAGGAGCCAATCGACTCCACGGACAACTCCGGTGCAGTCTCGTGACAACTCGCGCACTACCGCCGTTATTGTCGACGTAATGAGCGGCCGCAATGACGACGACGACGACGACGGGCGGTGGCTATGCGGCGATTATGCGAGGCAACGTCGGCAGTTTCACTGTCGCTTACGCGAACGCCTTTTTTTATTCTTCCTCTCCTTCTACTTCTTTTCTCCTCTTTTTTTCAAGGACCTTTCAGGCACCGACGGGCAACAGTCACACTCAATAACCGCTTCATCACGCGAAAGCGCCGCTCGAGCCCGTTTATGAACTCGACGCACTTTTACGTCGCGTTCTGTCCCACATCGCCGCTAATCCTGTTACGTGTACAATAGCGTCCTTCATACACTGGGAGACAACAAAGGTGGCTTTACGACCGGCGTTGTCGACGAAAGGTGGCGTTCGATCGACGGTTCACTTCGTTGATTGAGATTAATTAAGGGGATGCCAAACTTCGACGACGAACTTTATAAGCGTCGATAACGTAGAGACGCTATGTTGTACAAACACTGAGACGATCACGTTACTCTTTTTGTTTTTCTTGTAAGTGTAGATTTTACGTAAGTATAAGTTTGATATAAATGTGAATGCGATGAATATGCGCTACTTGTTTTCGTATCTAACGGAAAATCGAACCAAAAGGTGTACAAAGGTTTTCTGTAAATTGCTCGTATCTCTTTAAGTCTCTAAATTTAACTGAAAAAATATACAATGTCTAAAATTTTCCTGACTGGAGCATTGGCATATTCGGTATGCACAAGCTGCAGAACTTCCGTATCAGTCTTAATATTTACGTCAATTGACAGCTAAAGATGTCAATTTTGAAATTTTTTATCATTTTCATCACATATCAAGCAATGTTCCAGTCCATTTTCGAGAGTACTTTGTAATACTGTGTAAAAGCATTTATGTGCATTGCAAATTCTGTGCAATCAATAATGACACAAATTTTTTAGAAAGTAGTCCGTATTTCGCTGATAAAGTTTTCGAATATGACATCTCTTAATAGAGTAACATTAGCCTAATTCATTTTCAAACTCTTCGTGAGATCGCTCGTTTCAGAAGGAAACGAAGAATCGGCCCAATCGAAGTCGACCAACTTCGATGAAATCAACCTGGATATCGTCTCGATCCGTTCTAAATACCACTAGTAATAATTAATGGTTGTGATTAGTTACAGGTATAAGTCATCGCCTCGGAATATTGCGAGAAGACGTCGCGAGAGCGGAATCATCTTTGCACGCGTAACGAGCACGACGTGTACACGAGAGGATGATGCACGGACGTAATGATTACACGAGAGGAAGAGGGGGAAAGAGAAAGAAAGAAAGAAAGAAAGAGAGGGAGAAAGAGGGAGGGAGGGAGGGAAGGAGAGAGAGAGAGAGAGAATATCCGCAGCAATCACAGGCGATGGCTGCGTTTCTGCCATTTGCGTGACTCCGTTCTCGCTCGCCGTACGAGAGATGTAATACGGTACCAATACGCCCCGAGACGTATCCTCACCGTAATCGACAGAAAATTAAATTCTCTAATGATACACGTAAGAGATGCCATTCTATATCGCGAGTATGCATTATACGTATCGACGCGCCGGTTTCCTTTCCACCGGTCATCGAGCACCGAGTCATTTTCTCCAGTCGATACTACCCTCATAATTTGACGCGAGAAATTAGATTGCGCCTCTAACGTCGTAACGGTACCTCCCGCCTCCCCTTTCGCGCACTTTATTTACCCCGAAGCGCTTAAAACGAGCGATGTAATATTTGGTTTCCAGCGAGTATTCAATTTGGCAATCCACCTCTCTCCTAGATAACACTTTGAGATTGCGAAACGCGAAAAATCTCGCGAAGTTAGAGTTATTCCGACACTCTCGAAATATAGAGTCCGAGTCGAGCTGATCCGAGGATCGTGCGTTTGCCATGCGTCTCATTGATGTATTGTGAAGGGAACAACGGAGAAGGAACGGAAGAGGTACTTTCCTTATTTCCTATTTCCTCTTCTCGAATGACAAATCGTCGGGAAAAGACGAGTGCGTGACGATCGGACAAAAAGATCCATGACGACTCACCTTGTTTCGCGAGTACACCTGGAGAACATCCGTCCACCACCTGGTCTCTTCCCGACACGTCCCTTTGACGAAGGTCACACCTTCCGGCGAGGTCACGGCGAGGCTGTAAGGATGTCCAGTGACGTCCTCGGCGGCGGCCACCTCCAGGACGCGGGTCATATCGATCCTCGCCTGAGGCACCGTCTCGGGCTGCAACGATAAGAGGAAGACGCCTGATTATAACAGAACTGACGCGCAGAGCGACGTACACGCGCACATGCACGCCACAGCGGAGGAGCGTTCTACTTTGTGCGAAATTACATCGGCGAGCCGACGTAATCGGCCGTCGGGGATTAAATAGGCGTTCGCTAATCGCGCGTTCTCACGCGCGCCGCGAAAACAAACGTGAGGCTGAAGAAACGCGAGGCGTAATAATAATAAGACACCCGTCGACGACGCATCGCAGGCGATCCGTGCGTGTGCGAATTCACACACGCATACACCGAGTAGAAGATATTCGGTATTTCTGCCTATAATTGCACGCTGAAGTAATTACAGCCGGGAACACCGTTTTTTTTTTGTAACAGGTGCTACAGTGTTAGCGATAACAACTTCATATGTATATTTTTCGTGCATAAAGAAAATTTCTTTTGGATCCCATTTGGTTCCTTTGGATTTAGTATACGTGTTTGTTTGATTTGCGTTAGTTTAATATAAATAATTTAATACCGAATATTATTTTGTTGGAATGAAAATGTTGTTTTGCTAGAATAAGCCATATTGTTTGATAGAAAAAACAGTATTATTTAAAGGAAATCATATTTCATTCTTTCAATTAAAGAAATTTTATTAAAGAAATCTTTTTTTCTCTGTGTGCACACTGAGAAGAAAGTAATTAAAAATTTATTTCCGAGATATAAGATTGATTTCGCAGAAATAATGTTTATAATGTTTATATATCAGAAAGAAATTTTTATGGACTCTCTTTTCAGTGAAGGCTTCAAAGATCATACACTTCGTAAACAGTAAACAATGACATATCTCGATCTAAATTTTTACAGTTCTTGCAATATAGAGGAGTCAATCCAGTACAGTCTAAGAATAAAAATAATCATTTTTCTCGAAAATCATTAGAAATTTTGGCAGATCGGTCGATCAAGAATTAACAATCATCCAGAGAAGGATAAATCTACCCGAGTGGTTGGCAATATATTAATAAGCACAACACACACAATGCCATGACGCAAGCGGAAGGACGGAATGACGAAACGCGATCGTCGAGATGCGCGTTCGCGGCCGCAACGCGACGCACTTTTATCGCGCTTGATACCTCATTCCTTTTTCTTCCTCTTCTTGTTCTTCTCCCTCCACTTCTTCCACTACTGGCGAACGGCCGTTCCGCGAAATTGCACGCGCATTACGCTTGCCGGTCGGCGTTGCATCGAAGCTCTCGCTTTACCGGAAACGTATCATTTCAGCGCAAATAGGTAAGCGACCGGTCGCACCTCTTACCCGCGGTCCGCCGCCGCATCGTCGTCGCGGCCGACTATTTTCCTTCAGCCTGCCGTAAAAGCGGCACTCCACACCGCGAAATAAACGCTTTATTGCTATTCCGGCGAGGCACTTCGCTCCTCGTAAAACGAAAGTGAGTCTCATCGGTGATCGCGCGGCAATTGCCGCCAATTTGAGGCGCGACGGGGGTAGCACACGGGACACTACCATTTTGACAAAGAGAGAAAGAGACGTTACATGGACATCGTGCGAAAGAGCGAGATGGCCGGTCGCGGGTGGCGAAGCCGATCAAAGCGCGCCGCGATTTGCCGACGTTTGTTTTACTCACCCGGGGAATGTCACCGCAACGCAATCACGCCGGTGCTTTACGGGGACGAGAGTGCCTGTCGTGTCCCTCTGGTGGAACACGGATCGGTTTCATACAAGCGGAGGCGAGAAGGTTGAGCAACGCTCGGCACAGCAACGGAATGAGCAGTAAAAAGTAACGACTAATTTTTCGGTAATAAGTCGCGCGAGAGATTCGAACAAACGGTTGAGCAATTTCGCGCGGAACGACATTGATAATGACATCGTTATCACCGCACCGGCTGTCGAGAGATGATTGTATCATAATTATCGGAGATTGAATTGGAGACACGTTCTTATTCGCGGCTATTGAATGTTAATCTCTCTAACTGGAACCTGATTTTCCAAATGGTTTCCTGGAACATTCGTCTGAGAAACGGACATTCTCATTACAAAGACTATAACCTTAAAATGTAATATTTATGTTTTAATTGTTTAGTTATTATTTGTTTTTAATCAAATATTTATTTCATTTTTTTAGAGATTTTTTAAAGGAAATTTATGTGAAACGTAGGAATAAGTGAAAGGAAGAACTTACATTTTATATGGCTTTTACACGGAGAAAAATAATTGCTGTTGTAACGAAATTATCGTTGCTATTCGTTGCGACAACGATAAAATTTAGTTGGCGTAACTAAAGTAACGAATTATTCGTAATTAAAACAAAAACAAAGTCTTGCCGCCAGGATATTTACTAATTTATTCTTACAGAAAAATAATTTGTAGATTCAACAAGATAATCCAGCGAACGGCAATTATTATTCCGAATAAATCGTTTTGCTGTCCGTATAGTAACTGACAGATTTTGTTGCGACAGCATAGAATTTGCTGTGCCAGCAAATTATTTATCTCCATGTAGGAGCCAAAAGCACAGATCTTATAGCGTCATTAAATATTAATTTTGTCGATATTAACATGTTGGTGAGAGACTACATAATGCTCGAACATATTTTACCGAATTATTCTTCGGTCGTACACGGAGAATCCTTCATGCAAAGCGTCATCCTTTATATTCCCAATATAATTCCACCATTAACCCAGGATTTATTTAAATCCATACTAAGCGTTACGAAAAATACTGCCTCAGGCAGTAGGAGGCTGACACAATATTAGTATTTAATGGCACCATAAAATCCGTGTTTTGGCTTCTAAAGGCCCAAAACTCTGTCTTCCTTTGATCAGACCAAGTAGAAGCTCTGTCATACTTAAAAAATAAAGACAAAGTTGCTCGTCGAATGCTACTATGAGCAAAAATAGAAACTATCCGCCCGACGGACGGATATTCTGTTTTAAGAATTGAACCAGTCTCAAATGTTACTCTGGGAGAGGCACATGATTAGTTTCCTCTTTAATCACCAAATTTTTCAGAAAACGTATTTCAATAACGAGGTCCGTTTTAAACGTTCGTCTAGACAGGGTGAAGGAATTCGTGACGTCGAGGGTGTACGGACGCCGCGAAGCGGCGCGCATAATTCAAAGCGCTGCGCTGTCCGGCTGCAATTTTTCTCGCGCTCGAGCAGCGACATTATTCTTGAAACGCGAGAGGTTCATTTGCGCGTATCTCCCTCCCTCCCTCCCTCCCTCCCTCCCTCTCTCTCTCTCTCTCTCNTCTCTCTCTCTCTCTCTTTCTGTTTGCGTTTCTCGCGCGCCTATATATTCTCCGTCGCGACTGTCTCCCTCCCGCCTCTCGCCGCTCGCGTCGGGATAATGCAAAAATTTGCATACGAAAAATCCCCGCTCGTGCTTCGCATAATTAATCGCAGAGGGTGGGTAGGAGGAGAGGGGAGGGGGGGGGAGGGAAAGAACTCGCGCAGGAACGGCGGAAAAAATTTATGTACGCGAATAATTCGCGACACGGCGCGACGATGACAATAATTAATATGTTATTAATGACTCCGCGTCGTGCGTCTTCTCTCTCATCGCGGTGCCTTATACGCAACTTCGCGCAAGAAGCTTCGCACTCCTCGGAGAGAGGAGCGAGAGCAATCGTTCGCCAGTCTCGAAAAATCAATCTCCAGGAGTGAGCTCCCACCCCGTGTCTCCTTCTCCCTCCCTCTCTCTCTCTCTTCCTTTCTTACGTCACACGATATATAATATCTATCTCTCTCTTTCTCTGCTTTACGAGGCGAACGGTACGATTTGTTTGTTTGTTTATATCACCCAGTATACACGCGACATTATGTGGGTTGTAATAAGGCGAGCCTACGGTGTATTGCACGCACGTACATTATACACACATTCGAGATTGCGCAAACTGCGCAGAACCTCTGAAGGACTGCGTGTAAGAATTTCTAATGCTTCGCTGTGTCTCCTTGCTTCCCCTGTCTCTATTCCCCTTCCTCTCTCTCTCTCTATCTCTCTCTATCTTTCTATATCTTTAATGTGCGCGAGAAAGTAATGAACATAAACTTCAATCAATCATTTATGCGACCACCTACTCTCGCAGAAAGCAGGAGGTAGTCGCGTCCGCGAGTATTGTAACGTAGCTCTCATTCGGCCATGTATCCTTACGCTTTACGTATAATTTACGCTCGGCTCGTTTAATGAATTCATAAATTCACTCTCGCACGCTTCTGCGAGTTGTGTGTGTGTCCGTGCTCTCTCTCTCTCTCTCCTTCCTTTTCCCTCTTTCTATCTCTCTTGCGGAGTCTATCGAAAGTATCCCGCGCGATCGCACGGAGCGACGTTCTAGCTACAAATCAATTAGATTCTTTACGACCATACGTACGCGCGCGTTCGTGATTCGTAGGGAATGCGAAGCCGACCGCGCGCCAGTACGTCGTAAATGTGCCATTCGCGCGTCTGAAAAGGTCTGAAAACGTGTCTCGAAAAATTCCAGGCATATCATTAATCGCATGCCGAGTTCTAATTGAGCGCCAAGCTTGAGGGGCCCCGGTGGAGCCCGCGGCGGCGGTGGTTTGATAGGATTATGCCGATTATTATGCCAATCGGACGCGTCAACGATATCGACGAATAATCGAATACGTGGCGGCTCGTACGATCGAGATTAGGCGCGACTGTTCGGCGTCGATCAGTCAGAGGCTGTATTGTTTCACTGATACTTTTAATTAAAGGAACGGTCAGTTTCCTAGAAGTCTCAGATTAGTATCAAGTACTGTACTGATGGCACAGATATAATCAAGAATTTAAAAAATGCTGAACATATAAAAATAAAATTATGTAATAAGCAAATAATTTCAATGAAAAAAATAATTGTTCTATATAAATAGGGCATTGGTCATTAATGGGTTAATCAAACGAGATGCAAAAACTAGGGTACTACTTAAATGCTTTTTAAAAGAACAGAGAATGCAACGATTTCGACATGATTTCGTACTCTCTGAATCAAAAATAATGTTTCTGATTAAATCAATAAGAGATATTTCAGCGACATCAGTAGGTACTCAATGATTTTCAATAAAAACACTCCCACTTAGTTCCTCATACAGTCTTACATCTGATCGATTTTGTTGAGTGAAAATGAGATTTCATTACAAAATCTGTATCACCGCTAGCTGCTATTAACTAAATTCTTTCAGCGGAATTTTACTGAGTTTTGTTATAACTGAGTTCACTGTGATTTCCAGTGATAAAATACTGACTCCGTTTTAAAGAGTAACAACTCATAACCACCCTCTCGAGAGCGATGCCGCTTCCCCTGGCGTAGATGTCACGAGATTTCTTTTGTAAAGGGTCTGGCGAGGAGGGTCCGTTCGCGAAAGGTCCCCGAGCGACGATTACGCCGCCCACTCGCTTCGACGACTTCGAGCACCGGGACAGCTCGGAGACCCCGGGCGTAAATCTCGGCGTGGCCGTCGTTAAAGACGCCCGAAGATGGGAATTTCGAATCGCCTGAAAGCATCAGCGAGTGCTAAGCATCGCCGGGTCGTTAATAATCCTCTAAGTGGCATTCATGGCACCTCGTTCCCCGTCGCGGCCGCCGTCGCCGCCGCCGACGTTACTTCCTTCTCCTCTTATCGCCCGGAGAGTTAGACGAGGCTCTTAGAAGCGACGTCGGCGACGCGATTTGGGAATAGGGAATATGAACGATGATGTAGCGACAGACAGGCTAGCCGAGGTCTCTACCGCTATATTCACAGAAGTGGCGTTTAGACGGCAACACCACCGTTATCGGCGGAATCGTACTGCTTGTTAACCCATCAAAGACCATAATTATTTCGCAAACATTTTTAATCTAAAGATTAGCCCGTTTATTGCCCGGATGAGATCTCCGATTAGCATTAGAGATATTTTTATTGAAGGCATAGCTATGGCTAGAAATCACATGCTGAAAGCATTACAAATTAAATTATATACTAATAAAGTGATTTTTTACTCGGCAACAAGTAGAAGCATCTCCCATAAATGAAACACCGGCCTTTAACGAGCGAAGTCCATCTGAGAAGAATTTCCCGTGACATACGATCCCGACGATCACGCACGGAGCAAAATACTTTGACGGCCCGGCAAATTGTTAATTATTATGGTGATAACAAAAAAAATACGTTTGAACAGCGAACAGATTTGTTAAGAGTATTAATAACTTTTGCTGGATATATGGAGAGCAAAATAATTTGGTTATGCCGACTAAGTTTTATCGCAGTCGCAACGACGATTCGTTACAACAGCCAAGTTATTTTTTCCGTGTGACGAATCTTTTTGCTGTCCCCATAGTAACGAACAATTTGCCAGTGAAACATACTTTCCTCCGTGCGCCTCGAATTCTCGTGAGGATTTACGAGTCGCGATTATTATCGCATTGACGAACCGAGAGCGATTAGCGCAACGGGGAAGACCGATAAGCAGAGATAAGTAGACTTATTAAGATTTATTAAACGTCGACAGAGGGAGAGCAGAAGAGCGGAGGTTCTTATTTCGCGAAATCGATCGTTACATCGACCCGTGCGTGGTTTTCACATCCCGCTCCTCGTCGCAGATATCCGCGCACAACTCGGTACTCGGCCGTAATGACTTCGTAATGCCGAGGATATGCTCGTCGTATAAACTGGTCGGACCGCAAAAGTCTTTATTGGAGTATCGCCCGGCGATACGCTCGCTCGCTCGCTCGCGCGCCTGTTTAATTCGCGTAAGGAGGTATTTACGTGTATAATTGTCGAAGCTTCGTTAATTGCTCCATCCGGAAAGTGCGACGGGATACCTTAAGGCATTAATTTGTCGGCCGCCAATGTTCGCATGGTTATTTTCAGTGCGCAACCCCCTGGCTGCTTCGTCGTTGTCGTCGTCGTCGTCGTTGACGACGACCAGCCTCATCTGGGAAATCAACAGGGGTCTGTCGGGGGCTGAACGAGCCGGTGGACTTTTTATCATCGGTGAAACAGGTCCCACCGGTGGTGCGTGTGTGCGTGTGCGCGCGTCTGTACGAATACGCGCGTGTAGTCGCAACGGTGCTCGATACCGCGGAAAGAAAGATCGATAAAACTGGAAGCTATTGGGGGACGACGCGCGGGAGGGAAAGCGAGGGACGCGGCGTTTAATATACTTCGCGGACCGGCTAAAAGTTCGTAATTGTCCCGCAACGTCTAGCGAGGCGGCGGCCTAATGGCGGCCATTACGCGTCGCAATGCTGATTACGCGCGATTAAAATCCCATTAATCACCGTCGCGTAAATCTAAACGTCGCGGCTAAATACGCGAACGAGCAGCGTACGATTTGCGTAGCGATCGTAAAGACGACGCGCGCGCGACACCCCGAGGGTGTTTCGAACGTCGCTCTTCTCGCACGGATAAAAAAAGAACTCGGCTCCTGCAACTAAATGGAGACCAGATGAAAGCTCGGTGACAGGAAATGAGACTCGGTGACGAAAAACGATGCATCTGCTAACGCGACTTAGCAGGGACCTTCTACAGGAATCTCCCCGTTCCTACAAGCGCACTAAAAGACAAATATTCGAAGAAATGAAGATTGGAAGGAAAGAATTCAAGTCAGGAGAATTAATTTTCTAACAAGTGTTACTATAGTGTCAGTAATAACCTTACATGCTGTTGCTACTACTGTTTACATGGCTGAAACCATAAAAAGAGTACGGTTGAGGCCGAAAATAACGATAATTTCTCTCAGTGTGGGTTTTCATCCGGTCCACGGACATTCAATTCGGGAAATTCAGTTCTTGTAAGTGAATAGGGACCAGATGAAAACTCGGTGACGAGAAAAATGATATATCTCCATGACTATGCTGTTTCCGACTGCGCGGCTATTCCGTGTGAACATTCGGCTACATAAAAATTCAGTTGATACAAACGAAGGAGAGGAATTGAATGAGTAGAAACCTCTTACACGGTGAAAGATTTTTAATTAAAAATGATCCACCGAAATTTTTGTATTACTCTAACAAGGTGAATATGTTGATTTCACATATATTTATGTACATTTCAACGTCATTCCTTATCGTCAAAATAACACAAAGTTTCAGTGGACCGTCTCCGGCACAAAATCTTTTACTGTGCACAGAAATCTTTCCGTCCCCCGCGATCGAGTTTTCATCTGGCCTCCAGGTGACGGAAAATTCACGTACACCGGGGGAATCGTCTTTTCCGTACGCTCATCATCGAGATCTTCCCGGCGAATGTCCGCGGCGAACGCTTTCGCGCGACGTCGCCGGTGACATCGCGATGAGGCGTATCGAAAGAGGGAAGAAGAAAATCCGAAGGTCCGTTCATTGTCTCGCGACGAACGACCGCTGGAAAAGCGATTAGAAACACCGGAGGCTTTCCGCACGGCGATTCCTCCTCTTCCTCCCCCCCCCCCCCCCNCCCCCTCCTCCGCTCCTCCGACGACGGCGACGTGACGGAATGCGTGAGAATGCGTGAGGTGGGGTCTTATATCCCGCGCATATCAACGCGAGATGCATTTACGCGCGTGGTGCATACTGCAGACGCGCGTCGGAGAGGAAAACTCATCACTCCTCGAAGGAATCCTCCGATTGAAGAAGATGGAAAGTGCGCGAGGGGCCTCGCGAGGATGAGCCAACGGACGGATAATAGAACGTATCGTTATCGCGGGGCTTAATATTCAATGCGACTGTCCGATCTGGAATTTTACTTGCTCTCATTCGCTCACGGTAAGACCCTATCTGCGATCAGCCGAGGCTCCTGGCCGTCCGTCTCGTCCGTGCCGATTCATGTCCGCATTCAATTAGCTGTCGTACGGGCGATCCGCGAACTCGCGCGGCCGCCGTGTAATCACCCGCCAGTCATCAACGCGGGAATACAATTTCGCGATTATTACCGGCGGAAGGACGATGGTGGTGGTGGCGGCGAACTCGGGGAGG
This sequence comes from Dinoponera quadriceps, assembly GCF_001313825.1. Lineage (NCBI taxonomy): Eukaryota > Metazoa > Arthropoda > Insecta > Hymenoptera > Formicidae > Dinoponera > Dinoponera quadriceps. The sequence goes on from NW_014554269.1 coordinate 912,753, forward strand.
AAAGATCGACGTGGAGTCGGGAGGTTAGGGGGGGGGG
>NW_014554269.1:912803-931512 GCF_001313825.1 Dinoponera quadriceps
GGGGGGGGGGCGAGGAAAGGAGGAGAGAAAGGATGAAAAGGGAAGAAGCGACGCCGCCGCGGCTTCTCGCGCCGGTGTGAAAGAAAGCGAGATCCGCAGGCGCGCTAGTTAGTTAGCCGGCGAAATATCTTGATAATGCGCGATCCGCGGCCTTTTCACAATATCTCTCTGTCTCATTGTTTCTCTTCCACTCGTTGATATCCCCGGCTGATTTATAATACAAGGGACGAGAGAGCGAACGAGCGGGAGAGCGAGGGAGCTCGCGCTGCGGTGGTCGACGCGCCGCGTGAAAGGCAACTAGCTAATAGCACGGCGAGCCTCCGCGTTGATTACGTACCATGATTCGCAATTGAAACGCGTGGACCGCCGGTAACAAAGCCGCCACAGTGTGTCTCGAATAAGCAACCTCCCTCCGCGAGAGAGCCGCGGAGCGGACGAGACGGATGTTCCGGGCGAGGGGAGAGCGGGGGGGCTTTCTCTGTATCCTTAACGACCGATTGATTGTGCTTGCAGATCGAGGTCGCTTTGATCTCGCAAAAGCAACTTTCATCGGCTGCCGATAGTTTATTCACTCGTGCCGGCGAGTTTACGGCCGCAACGACAGTCCCGCAACGTGTTCTTCGCTCACGCGAAGGACCGCACACGGCAAGTCCTGACCGGACGAATGTGGTACTATCCAGATTTTATTATATCCGAGGAGATATTATTTTTACACCCGATTAATGTAGGATGCGCGATCAGTTCTGAAAGCCGCTCGATGTATAAGCATTGCTTGTAAATATCTATGTCGATTATAACGAGAAAAATATTCCTTGCGCCTGCTTAGGAGGATGGGAAAAATTCTAAAAATTGCCCGACGAATTACTTGGTCATTGCGTAATATCTGTATTGATTTGTAACTAAGAGGAAATTACTTTAACGCCTAGTTAACGTAGGACGCAAAACAATTCTGAAGATCGCCCGATAAATTGTTTTAACCCCTTGCGTATTCCATCTGTAATCTCTGTCCGCATTCGTATCTGTATTAATTATAACCGAAGGAAAGTTACTCTTTACGCCTCCGGTATACAAGAATGCGATAAATCCTGAGAGTCGCCGGATAAATTATTGAACTATTATTTAATATCTGTATCGATTGCGCGGAGCGTTCCTTTTCTATTTCCGCGTTACGCGCATTATCCATCACTATTTCTCGCTCGAAGCGACGCGCGTCCCGGCACGCATTAATAACCGTCTATCCATCAATCTATCCGACTCCGGCGCACCAGGAGGTAACCCTACGGCGCTCACGTTGATGAAACAGCCATTTCCCGAAGTCCCGCTGAAAAAGCACGCTGAAAAATCCCGCTATCTGATCCAAGTAACCGCGATCCGACGAATGATCCGAGCGAAAAGTCAAGAGACGCTCACGGTCGGATCGCGTCGCCTAAACCTCCTCCCCCCCCCCCCCCCCNCCCCGCTTCAATTCCCGCGCGGCCCCTTCCTGCGCCGTAATTTCCACTAACAGAAGAACAAATCGCCTCTCATCATCTCATCCGCGCCGATCGGACGGACGCGCGTGTTTTCGTCGAGATGAAGCGATAATTCGACCCGTGGCGATCGGCACCTCGTGAGTCGAACATCACGTCGACCTCGCACGGACCTTTAATAGCCGCGACCTTTCGCAGCCGTATGCGCGCGCGACGACGACGGAATTTCGCAATTAATAAATCGACGCCGAGGAGGATGTAAAGGGGTCTCTCTCTCTCTCTCTCTCTCTTTCTCTCTCTCCTTCTCTCACTCATTCTCGACGGGGAGGAAAAGGCCGAAGAGGAAGAAGCGAGGCGAAGGGAGAAGAAAAGAGAAAAGGAGAGGGGATCTTCGCGGCGACGAGCGGCGTCGCGCAGCGCGATGCGGCTTCGCAATTAAATTAATGACCTGATGTCTTTATTAATTGACCTCGCCCCGGTTACAAATTGCGGCCATTATCGTGGCCGACCGAGCGGCCGGTATGTTCGTTCGCTCGCTCGCTCACTCGTGCGCGCACGCGGTGGCTGCTTTCATTACCGGACGGCGGAGGCCGCAGAAGGTCGGCATTAACCGCCGCCGTCTCGATTAAAGTACCCCTCTGACTAATTCGAGGGGCGCGACGTGGAACGTCGGGCCGGCTCAAGGGGAGGAAGAAGGGCATGGAGGCGTGTGGAACGGCCCCTCTCGCGATAATTCTTCTCCTATTAACCTCCTCTCGCGCCGCGTTGCGTCAGGAAAAAAGAGCGGTTTCCTTGCTTTTCTTCATTTTCCGCTCTTTTTCTCCTTTCGACACATCCCGCTCGCGTCGAACATTGTAGTTTTGATCGGCTCGTTCGTCCCGAATGATCTTATTTGGATGTTCATTATGATTGCTTTCTAACAAGAGACACGGATGACACAAAGTGACACAAAGTAACAAGATGTTGGACACAATGCCTTCCAACAATGATGCAAGTATACAAAGCTGAGGAGTTAAGTATATTTGTGTCATGTTGTGTCATTGTAGGAAAGCACTAGTATCCACGCACCAATTGTGCCACTTTATGTCGTCTGTGTCTCTTGCTGGTGAGCAACCCTTTTCTGCAGTGTATACTTGTGTAATGCTGTGGCATTATTGGAAAGCAACCGTGTTGATCACCGTGTTATTTTACGTCGCCTGTGTCTTTTGCTAGAAAGCGACCTATCCTTCATTCAATTTTATCCAGGTATGACAACGCAGTGAAGGTTCTCCAAACGCTTGAAACATCCTTTTCTTCTACGAAATTACTTTTGAGCGAACAATAATCAATCAATATTCAACGGTGTCAGAAAACAGGTATATTCTCTATATCAATTCGTATCTTTTCATAACAAAATTATTATAGGTGATACATGTGCGTTTGAGAAAGAGAATTCTATCTCAAGTAAAATAAATTTTAGTGCACTACTACTACCCCCCCCCCCCCNTTTATTTCCATTATTCGCGTCCGTAGAGAATGAAGAAAATAGGTTACGGTGGCTGCAAGATTAATGTGGCACCTGCTTGCAATTACATACGTGCGCGTTCGCGAACCGCGGAAGAGGCGCGCACGTGCGTAATCCTGCGCCACGCCGCACGGCACCGTCGTAAGACGGCCACGAGGTATTCCAATCGTTTCGTCGCGGCTTTAACGAGCGTAGGATCTCGAGAGCCGATCGAGCGGGCCCGCCTCGCGCTCCTCCCTGCCTTCCGTCGGCGCGGCCGATAAACGTCAGTTGTTAAGGATTTTCATTACGCCGTGGCCGGATATAGACCGACGAAAGCCCGAAGAAAGTCTGCGCCGAGAGTACCAGCGCACACGTGCGCGCACGGACAAGCGTTTGCGATAACTCGACGGCGTACGAGCACGCGCACCTACCTCGCCTTTACCGTTTCCGCACGGGAAAAACGCTTTGCTTGAATTTATCTGAAACGGACGAACGGAATTTCCGACTCTTACGAGTGAAATTCGCTTCTTATGAGTCAAGATTCCCTCCTCTATTCTTAACCAAAACGTTCCCGTTTGGTTCGTTGATTTCGAGTGAATTCAAAAAAGTGTGCTCGAATTTATCTGACAAAACGAGCTAACCAAACACGCGTTAGTTAGAGAGAACAGAATTTCCGCTTATTAGGACATCTAATTCGGTTCTCATGATCAGAAATTCTGCTTCGTCTAATCAAAACGGGTCGAGAAAATTTCATCAAGCTGTTCTTTCCCGTGGCGGGAAGGAAGTGCGCCAACTTGACCGTCTTGTGTTCTCCCTTCCACCCTCGCGCGTTCATCAAAACTCAAACGTCCGCGTCGATCGTCAATTTCGCCGCTCTCGTCGGTTTCGTCTTACTCGCGTACGGGGGAGTCGATGGCTCGCGCGGCGTTCGATCAAAATATACACGGACGTCGCTCTTGATGGAAAGATGCGCATATTCGTGCGTAGTATACGCGCGTTATGTGATGGAATGCCAGCGATGTCCAATAGCGCGATACCGGATGGTGCACGATGCGAGAGGGCCGAGCCGGTGTACACAGGCTCGTTGCTCAAGCGGTACATACGTACTATGCGGCTACATAAATACGTTATATGGGCGATAGGTGAACCTCGCCAGCCGGTGCGCTTGTGATGTGCCCGTGCACACATGCGTGTGTATGTGTGTACAAACACGGCTCATCCTGCGAGCACACGTACGCGCGTATGTACGTTTCCTGGTTTGCTCTAGTGGGCTGTCGGGCGTGTTGCAATCGCGCGAGCGACTACAGGGCGCACACAACGAGCCGACGCACATCGATACAGGGCGGGGCGTTTAATTTCGTGACGTCGCTTGCAACTTCTCCGTTTATAAGCCCGGCGACCAGGCAGTCGCCGTAATCTCGGCCGCGAAATTAACTCCGGAGCGCCGCGGTTTCATCCGAGGGGAAAACGCACGCTTCAGAATCGAGCTGGCTTTGCGAACGAAAAAAAAGGGGGAGAATGAGAAAAAAGGGAAGAGAGAGAGAGAGAGGAGAGAGAACGTTATATCCGCGGCGAGAGACTTTTGCCGATCACGGATTTACGTACTTGCTCCTAATCCGGACGTGTCTTAGGCACGGCCGGTAATTATACAAGTGTGTAAAATCTTTCTTCGTATTCGTGGTGTGTAGATAGAACAGGAAGGTGAAACTGCACAGAGAAGTACCATTTTGCGAAATTCGCAATAGTTGTTGGGGAATTAATTAATCTACATATATGAGCTAATGAACGCATAGGAAGCGGTGGGTCGAACTCATGAAAGAAAAATGGCTTACTTCTGAAGATCTCCTAACAATGATGAGCATCGACTGATTTTAAAAGCGGAATAACGAGCGGCGAACGGCATGTGACACTACGCGCCGGAAAGAAACACGCCCCTTATCTGATGTTGATACTTTGCTAGATCTTCAAAAGTAAGCCATTTTTCTTTACACAGAGTCCGGCCTTCCTGTGCGCTCATTAGCTCAAACAGATTAATCAGTTCCTCATTAATTCTTCAGCTTCACCCGTTCTACCGCATGGAAAAAAAAAAGACTATCTGCCCGTATAATACATCTGAAATTTAGTTACTAGATCTAATTTTCAACTATAAGAGCTGAAAATCAGGCACGGAGACAAAAAAATTCGCTAAATCAACTGAATTTCAGTTATATTATCTAAACAGCTCATTTTTATCTATGGGGGCTAATTTTTAGTTACGAAAGCCAGTTTCTTAGCTGTGGGAGCTACTTTTTCTCGTGTGCACATCACCGATACCAAAAAAAAGTCTCGGACACTGTACATCGTAATAACGCGACTATCCGCGTTCTCGACGTTACGTTAATTGACGCTGCGACACGCACGAGAGCGCGCCGCGACGACTTCAAAGGAGGAAACCAACCGATCATCCCTGGCTACGGCTGGTCAGACCGTTTTCCGATTCGCGGCACCCGATACGTCGTGATAACGCGCGAGCAATAACCAGAGCATAATCGAGCAGATCCGCGAATTCGCGAGCGCCGCGCGAATGAGGAGACACGTGGACGCGAACGCGTGCGTTTCCGCCGCCGTGGGCCGCACGAGCCGGGTATTCGCGTAAATTGCGCAAGAACAGCCGGAACCCGATAACGCCGGATCGATGGTGCTTAGGCTCGCATTAATGCTCCCTGAAAATAATCGACGCGGGTTTCGCGGCGATACGAAGCCGCGATTGCGCGCGAGCGAGCGGTCGAGACGAAAAGAGCGTGCCAGCTGCGCTCTACGCGAAACCGCAATCTCTGACACGCGAGAAAAGCGCACATTTCTCACATAGTTCGGGCCATTCGTATTACGCGCGAGCGCGCGGCGATCATTACCCTCTTGGCGGGGTAATGCACGGTAATAAGACGCGTTTTAATGATCGCTTCTCGGCCGCCCGGCAACGGATAATACGAGATCGCACGCGTATACGTGCGAAAGACAGAGAGAAAGAAAGGGGGGGAAGGAGGGAAGGAGCCGAGCGAATCCAATTGCGACGAGCCAATACGGCGATCGATACGGCGGTGGCGCGATCGAAGGAAAAAGGCAGATAGGAAAAGAGAAGGAGGAGGGAAAAAAGCCAAAGTCGAAATTATCTTATAACCGCTCATGATGCAAGGCGTTGGCGTAACTCCGGCGATACCGACGCGCCAGAACGACTCCGTATTCCCGCGTCGGAGCGTGTACGAAATAAATTAAGTGCTTTATCGCACGTCAGAGATTAAAACACGATTGCCCTGCGCGTGAGCGCGCGATTCAGGAACGAATCTCTCTCTCTCTCTCTCTCTCTCTCTCGGCCGTCGACTTTTCCAAGTCGCGGTTAATTCTCCCCGACCTGCGTCCAATTAGAAAGACGCCCGAAAGGATCGTTAACTATTTTCAGAGAGTGAGTATCGACTGCCGCCAGTAACGTGTCGGCGGGTAATCGCGATTGGAATTCGAATCGCGAAAGAATCCGTCGTGACGAGTTTCACCGGAGTCGATTAATTTCGAAAAGCGCGATTCGTTGCTCCTCACTCCTCTTCTGTCTTTTTCTCTTTTCGATGTTGGCTTATCGAAGAGATGCGGGGGAGATGTCGGGCAGACGTGGTTCGCGGAAAATTCTCCAGGATGAGGCGAAGCGGGGAAAATTTCGGCGCGAGCCGCTTGCTCGCTCGCTCTCCGCTTCTTCTCTTCGCTCGGAACGATTTCTATCACGTGCAAGTGCGGCGATCATTACCCCACTCGGCACGGTAATGTTCGGTAATCAGGTGTATTTTAACGAGTAGCCGCGGCGCGCGGCCAGGTAGAGAGAAGTCTGCCCTATGCATATATGTATAGAGCGCGGCGTATGACCCGCCTGAAATCGCATTTCTAAACGACGGGATCGTTGCACCCAACACGAGGGAAGAACACGCGCGAATCCACCGAGGGGAGAAAAAATGAGAGGGAAAAATATAGGAAGGAGTTGCCGCGCGGAAACACCGGATGCGCTTTCGACTTTCGAGCAGCGGCCTCGCGCGATTATGAATCAACCGCTCTGAGAGGGGAAAAAAATGGTTAATGTCGTTGAAATTATAGTCATTTTCGATGCTGGCCGTATTTTTTTGTTATTCCGACAAAAAAGCAGCAGCAATATGCATATGAAGTTGTCGTCGTTAACGCTATAGTAGGGCAGTCGCTGGAAAAAAAAAAAAATTTCCCCGGCTATAATTACCTCAGTGTGCGATTATCGCAAGTACCAAAAGCATCTCTCTCTCTCTCTCTTTCGACGCTTTCTCCTTCGATATCGCGTTTCGATGATGCGAATTCGCGCGACTCGAGCGATCCTTCCGCGAATCAACGCTGCGACGTCACGCCCGACGGACGACACACGTTCGGAGGTTACACGTGAGAGAAACTCGTGAGAAAATTTCCTACGCGTCCCTTTGAAATCGGAAACTCAACGGCGCATACGGTGCGCCAGCGCGACCGTCCGCGAGTTAGTCGTAGTTCTAGTCGGTTAGGATTCGATTGTTCGATTTGCACAGATATTTACAGATGTCCCGAGGCATCATCCGCGTGTATGAGGCGAAACACGTAACGACGAGAGATCATCGCGCGGGATAATAATACGAGTCGGGATAAACATACCCCGAAACGCGTTGCACCATCGTGTCGCGACTTATGCAACGACGATAAACGTCGACTGGGGCCCTTCTTCCAGTGGGGCTGACGTAATAACCGACCTGCGTGATTTTTGAGAGCCGTGTTAGCCGGAGAAAGAGCAAGCGAACGAACGAGAGAGAGAGAGAGAGAGAGAGAAGGAGGTGGTATCGCTATTCTTTACAACTCACGCTCGTCATAATATCGTAATTCATGTCGCTGTATCGTTTCATTAATATCTTACACGTCGAGCGATTTTTCCACGAACCATCCGTTAAACGCGCTTCTTTCGGGCAAATGACGCGCGAGCGTCGCATTTCTCTCCCTTTCTCTCTCGCTCCCGCACAATACCGCGTATAACTGTATACATCGGTAAAGTCGGCATACGATTACGTGCGCGTACGCTCGTGTTCATCGTACAAACGACATCTCATGTTTTATACGAATGTAGGACCATGCGCGCGCCGGTACGTAACGGCGCCAGCAGCGCTTTTAAATTTTCAGACAGCGTGAATGATGGCACACGAGAAGACGCGCGCGATACGACGAGAAGGACGCCGATAATAATTTCGAAAGCTGCGACGCGTTGAGAAATAAATACAGGATCGTCGCGGGCGGGCTCATTCTACCTCTGCAGAAATAATCTTGTAGTTGAAAAATAGTAAAAAAAAAAAAGAGCAAAAATAACCCTAAGATGCAATTATCGTCGAGTGAAATAATTCATGGACCTCGCTTTAGAGAAACTCGCTATTCATCGATTATTTTCTCGGACACTAAACGTCACTGAAATAATTTGTCGATGCGATTATTATAGTTAAAAAAAAAAAGAGAGAGAGGTAAAATTATTTCTAAGACGTAATTATTGTCCACCGAGGTAATTTGTGAATCTCGCTTTAGAGAGACTCGTGTCTCATCGATTATTTTCTCGGACGTTAAACGCTTCTGGAATAATTTTTCGATGTGATTATACGAAATGAAGCACGGAAGCCTTTTTAAGCGGTAACGGGACAGTTATTATAGTAAAAAAAAAAAGTGAGAAGTGAAAATATTTTTACGACGCAATATTGTTCACCGAAATAATTCGTGAATCTCGCTCTCGAGAGACTCGCAGCTCATCGATTATTTTCTCGGACGCTAAACGTGTCTGGAATAATTTCTCGGTGCAATTACACGAAATGAAGCATGAAAGTCCTCCGAAGCGATAACGGGATACAAGTAAAACGTTTCTTACGGCTGGTATCGTTAGATATCGCGGCGAACGAAACGAAGGCGAGGAGAGCCCGCCGCTTATCGGCAGCTCCCCTCTCCGGTAAAATAAAGCGTCCGCTTCTAAACTAATTAGGCGTATCGCATTAGTAGCGAGCATCCATAAGAGCGGGAACGCCGTGGCCGAAGAGCGACACCGGGGTCATCGACACGCCACCACTAACATCCGTTACAATGTAAATATAACGCACAATGCACGCGAGGGACAGTCGCCCGCACGTTATTACGCTTTTCCCTTTCACGTCAATTTTTCTAATTGTTTTCCCATGCACGCCGCGTTATGGCCGAGTACATCGAAGAGGCGGTATAAATTACAAGGGACTCATTAGAATCGCGATATAGATACGTTCCGTTAGACGCGAGAAGGTATCATTCGGACTCGCGTTAGAGTTGCGATGACGTGTTAACACGTTGCTCTCTTCGAGAAGAACGAGAAAGAGAGAGAGAGAGAGAGAGAGAGAGAAGACGGTCGATCGGAAATATTGCATCGTATGAAATATGATTGCATACAATCAGGCATGCAATCAGCGCGATTTATCTCTCGCGAGGATACTATCATGACTATCTCTCCGCTCGAACCGTCAGCCAGCGGTTTTCCACGTTCGATCGACGTTGCGCCTAAAATGTTAATTGCTTCACTGGTTGTAAGAAAGAGAAAAGGAGAGAAAGAGAGAGAGAGGGAGAGAAAGAGAGCATTATTTATTTAGCGCTCCGGGATATCCTCTTAAGCATTGATTTTATATTGATAATATAAAATACAATTTTTCAATAATATTCCAATCAACCAAACAGTCTGAACTAAGTACATATATATTGATAAATATATACACTGAGAAAAATATCCGGTCATATCTAATCGGATAATCCAATTAGAAAGTATAAACGGATATATCGATCAAGTGCAATGTTTTGCTCTCACACGATTATTTCGTCGTTTCATCTGACCAAGTTATACTTTTATCCGATAAAACCTGATATATATATATATAAAAGGCGACTAATTTTCCGATTAGGCTTTATCGGCAACTGCATCAGTAACGTTATCGAATATTTCATCAAATAAAAGTATCCATCACTCAATCGGACAATAAAAATAACAATCGGGGATACATTATTTAATCAGTTTATCTGATGAAAATTTTTCTCAGTATAGAATGTGTGATTTAAAATACCTAAGTATACTATAAACAATGTACTATAAACGAATTATAAATAATATACTTATATATTACTATACTTATTATACTTATATATACTAAATATATTAATATACAACCATAGTACATACTACTACATTCACAACTATAATTTACTTATAAATTTATTAAATAGAAATTTATAAAGACAGAAAGAGAGGGGGGGAGAGAGAGAGAGAGAGAGAGAGAGAGAGAGAGAGAGATAAAAACTTTACGCGTAATTTAGCGCGAATACAGCAAAGCCGGGAGACTCCCGGGCATCATAATCGGCTAATAATTAAACTTTCGCGCGGTTGTTGATGCGAACATTTCTTTTTCTTTCTTTCTTTTCTTATTCTTTCCGAGTAGCGCAAATTGGTGTATTGCAAACGTCGCGCCTGTTATCACGTTTCACATTATGCCCCTGCGCGCGGAGTGCTTATTAATTGATAAATTATAGGTTCCGCGCGCGCGGGGAGTACGAAACGCGAGACGGATTGCTTAATACTCCATTCAGAGAGCGGCGAAATAGCGGTGGCGCGCGAGCGCTCGCCCGCGCCATTAAATATCCGCAATTATCGGCGTGTCAGCGGATTAATGTTTCACCTTGCGCGCGCAAATGATATTTTAATAGGAAACTAAAAGGTCTCCCTTTTATAATACGCGAAAGAGGCTTCCGTAGTAGGAGTTAATTGCGACACTACCGTCAACGAACGCGCCGTTTCTCTCTCTCTCTCTCTTCTTCTCTTTCTCTATCAATCTATCTCTCACTCTCGCATCCATAAAAGCCCATGACCGGCTATGTACAAACACTCCCTGCCTCGAATGCGGTGGCAGAAGTTGATTTCACGCCCGAGCGAGCCACGTAAATGGCCGATGCTTATCGATCGCTTTTTAAATTCCCGCGAGAGACGGTAAACAATGCCGCCTGTGAATATTTCGGAAATCCGCCCCGATTTCCGGCGGAGGTCACGACCCGAAGTCTCGCCTTTGTACGCTTAGACTCGAGTACAATTAGCGATGCAACGAGCCACGTAAGCGAGCCACGAGGTCGCGGATACGCCTTCGGTTCTATTCAGAGAGCGAGATACTTAATAATTACTCGCGTTTCCCCCGATAAAAATGTTAACAAGCCTGTGAGAACCGAAGCAGGTTGATCGGCACGAGTATTCATCGTAGCAATAAATAATAATTATCCCCTCTTAACGCGTTTTCTTTTTCACGATCGGGGATCTGAGAGCCTTTAGAATAATCATTGATCTTAATTGCGCGTTTGTTAATTATCACGACGTCGCGGCTTCATTCTCTTGCCATTTGCGTCGTTATTTCATCGCGAGGAACGAATGCACCGGCGGCGGACGCGGGAGAGTACATAACGCACGGAGAACGAACTTCCCAAGTAAAAGGAGAATAAAAAAAGAAGGAAATATAATTACCAGCTGGAAAGATCAGTCGTGAGAGATTCCGCGCGCGGCTCATATTTTATCGTCGACGTCTTGTTCGATAATTGAGCGGCGCGACGTTCACGAGATCCGGTGGATGTCGCGATGTCGTATTAGCGGTGGAAAAGCGATTATGAAGAAAATCCGAGACGGACCCCCGCTGCTCGTTTTACGACGCGAAAGAGACGTCACTCTCTGCGACATTCGTCCGATGTTACTTAAGTTATTGAACGTCGCGCGAGAGGGGCGAGAGCGAATGCGAGGCGCGCTTCGCCGCCGCCGCCGCGACGATATCGCGCTGGCGCCTTAACGACAGCCGAGTTAATTACACCGGCGGTCGGCGCTAATTACATCCGTGATAGTGTGCGACGTTTCCGCAAACGAATCGCAATTGCTTTAAAGGCCGATTCCCATCTCCTCTTCTCCGAATAGCGGTCGGCGAAGCGTCCGTAGCTCGACGTCGTCTACGAAGTCCGAGCGACGTAAACGGTAAGAGGAAACAAGCGGACCCGGTGTGTCGTTAATCCTCAAACGCGTCTCGAGGATTATGGAACACGAGCGATCGCGCTGGCGAAGCGTCCATCGAGAGCCACACGGGGGAAGAAGATTGAATTAACACGACAACGAACGAACCAAACGTGTTTTGATCAAAGGAAACAGAATTTCCGGTTGTAACAGCGAAATTTAGCTCATAAGAGCCAGAGTGTATGACGTACCGAGAACGAATTTCACGACTAATGAAAAAGAACATCGAAGAAAAGTGCTGTTCGGAGTGTATAAACCAAATATATCTTCTAAGTACAAATACTGCGTGTGACGTTTCAGCTTGCATATTAAAGATGAAAGTAAATGCGAATTAAGATGAAAAGGATGAAAATAATAGATATATTTGAATCCCTCAGCGAAGCCTTTCACGCGGTCATGGTTCCTGAGACACGAGCTTCTCGTTGAGAGGCGAAACACGCGAGTTTTTTCGACACCTGCGCACTTTCACGTATTCATGGCCCGGGGGATAAAACGAGGCCCCGTTAAAGCGGAGAATCGTACGTCGGCGAGTACGCTTCGTACGGGCTCATTGTGAGCTCCTACGAGAGCGACGACGTGTTTAGAGGTCGTGTGTCAGAAGCGGCGTGGGTCGAGAGCATTGTTCCTTCGACGGGCCGCGTCTCTCGCGAAAAGCACGCGCGAAATCCCGTCTGCGAAACGCATAGATTCGCGTTCTCGGATCTTCTCAGACACTGCTAGAAAATTTCCAGCAAATGGTTATTCGCCTCGAAGCAACGGGCAAGATTAAAAATAGCGCTCCCCCCGGAAGGTTAATTTGCAACCTTTAAGATTGTATTTTGCGACATTAAAAAATAGAGAACATTCTTGCCTTTCCTCTCGAGTTACGTTAAGGTGGATCTATCATTCTTATTGTTGTATTAAATATTGCATAATTTTATCAATTCATTTTCTTTCTTTTATTAAGTACTGAATAATTATCAAGTTATTTCCTTCTTTATTATCTGATAAATTACGACGTTAACGCGTTATCAGCGATGCAAGATCGGCGACGTTCAAGAGTACGTCGATTGAAATTTCACGAGCCGACCGACCGACCGGCCGGCTGATCGCACGTCGGTGCGATCGTCGCGACCGGTTGATCATTCGGAGCGTGCCTAATGAATTTCCCTATCTATAATTCCCATCGATGGAGGCGCATACCCACCACCGCGCGACGTCCTTAGCATATTCGGATTCGCGCGCATCTAAATTGCAAATGCGAGTGTCGGGGGCGCGTTTTTGCGTCTCTCTCACTGCGGCGCCGCGCGCGACCAGGCTGTCGCGAGAATAATCGTCGAAACGACGACGCCCACGCGATTTTCTCAGATCAATTTCCATCCGCGTTCTATCGAATTCGCCCGTTGTTCGTTGACCGGTCGCGACTCAAATTCGTGGGGAATCGCTCGGGTCGTCGGGAAAATGAAAAGCGATAACTAAAAGAAACGAACAGATTCGATAAGAGGAAGAGATAGTTAATCTCATTAAAATTATAATTTTCGACGTCATGTGACCGTATGTTTTTGTTATTCTTTTTTAAAAAAGTACATAGCAGCAGCAATGTGCACTTAACCCTGACAGTAACGTGTTAGACCTACGAGGCTTACTTACGTTATCTTTCGTTTACCTCTCTTCCACGTTTCATGTAAATAAGACGCTATACTCCACTCGCATTCCTCCATTACTCAGAAAAGAAAAGTTGGCTCCACCTTACTATTATCAGCCTGATCCTGAGATAAATGGAAGGGACTAGTTTATAAATATAATAAATAAAAATCGATAATAAACTCGACAGATCATAAAAGACGAAGGAACGCAAATTCTCACAATTTTTACGATTTTCCTTGTGACGTAGGCCTGAAAGATGTATGATGTTGGATCGACGTCAAAATAACGGGTGTTACCGCCATTAATGCTACGGTAGAACCTCGCTGTAGAAATACAACGTTCTCGACTGTAATCGTTTCAATGCGCATTCCACTACACAGTCATAAATAACCCAACGTTCATTTCCCAGTGAACATGTTCACAATCGGATCTTTCTCCCGGCGAGGTTGACCCGGAGAAATTGGCGCGGCGTTTGGCGCGTCGATAAAGCACGACAGCGAGTCTCGAGCGCGCTCGCGGGGAACGCGGGCGGATTCACGCGCGGTACATGTCGCGGCAATTACGCCCACGAAACCGGATACTTTAATTTCTCGCCGATTGTCTAGGCGTTTCCCTCTCTCCCCTCCCACCACCTCAACCCTCTCCTCTTCCCTCGGCGCTGCTTTCGCTCCTCTCTCGCGGCTCTCTCGTTCGATCGCGGGCGAAGGAGCGGGCTGCGCTAATAAATTAGATTCCTCGGACACGTTATACACGATCGTTTCTGCGGACACGTGTTTAGAGAGCGCACGCCGCAGCGTGGGACGAGCCGCATTGTGTTCGTGCGCGCGCGCGCGCACCACCGTGCGAGAGACGCTGGGCACGATGCACGTGCACGCCTGCATGCACACATAAGCCCCACGAGCCCGCGGTACCGGCGCTATAAACGCCAAACGCTATTTGCGGATTATAATTTGTGCCCCGATAATGAAGGATCATAAAGCGGCCCGCGTTAGATAAGCGAGAGGCGGCAAACGAGACGGCGGCGGCTGCGAGAGAAAGCGACCCGCGGCGGCCCGCGGCCAGATCGGGCCGCGTTGGAATTCACCGAAGCGACGACGTTCGCGGCGCGGCTCTCTCACCATCTCCGACCGGAAGTGCGTCAGCGGCGACTGACTTTCCGGGTTTCGGGTGTTGTAAGCGCGAGGGAAACGACGGGGGGGAGGCGCGCTCGTAAACATCGGTAATTAGCGGCCTGTCGCTTTATCGTCCAGGAAATTCAATTGAATTCCCGCGATAGACGCGAGCGCCCGCGAAAGAGAGCAAAAGAAAAAGAGAGAGAGAGAGAGAGAGCGGATCAATCTGTCGCCCGCGGACGTTTTCGCTGATAAATCCAACCGGCGCGCGCTCGAGATCTTGAGTGGATCGCGCGCGCGATTAGCCGGCTGCAAATCGCATGTTTCACGACGGATAAAACAAATAACGCGGATAACGCGGAGATAAACGAGGGAGGAGACACGCGTGAACGCGATAGAGAGAGAGAGATAGATAACTTGACGTAACGATGGACGATGATCGTGATGTACCGCGTCGAGAGAAAGAGAGAGAAATAATAGAAAGGTTAACCACCGGTTCTCGCACAGGAGCCGGATACTTAACCCTCTCGCCACTTTCGCCGAGAACGAAAGTGTATGTTTGTCCAGCTGGGGATTGAGAGCTCCGCGATAATGGCGCGAGCCGCGAGGAACACGATCGGCCACGTCGCTCTGTCAATTCGCGATGTATTTCCGACAGTTATTTCGTAAGTTTGCCGAGAAAAGGAGAAAGAGAGAGAGAGGGAGAGAGAATCATTTATTTTGGGGATAAATGTCCTGGAGCAACAGCAACGATTACAAATACTATTCGTATAAAATGAAGATGGTAATTAATAATAACCCTCTAGCGGGCAAAATGTATTTTCAGAACGTTAAAGCGTTTTCCAAAGTGCTTTTAAACTGCAATTATTTAAAATCACTTGGAAAATGTTCTCTTCAACCATAAGTAAACAAGAAAAAGTTTCATGTTATTATTTACCTTTTTACTCATTTTGCACACCAATTAGATGAAAAATGAGCAAAACGAAGCATTGGGTCGGATCCGACCCCAACCTTACCATTAGAGGGGTAAAAATAATATTGCAACAGAATGAGAAAAATAGACAGAAAGGAGAGAGAGAGAGAGAGCGAACGAACAGAGAAGTCTGTGGAAATAGCGGCGAGATTCGGGCGGTACGCAGCGCGTGAAAAATGCGCAACCCACGCGTCCTCCTCGGGGTAATTTCGCGCTGAGGAAAAGAAATGATTAATGAAAAGCGAGATGATTGATGAAAACTGGAATCTGCGTGGTTCGACCCGCCGCGAGTCTCTCTCGCTGATCTCGCGTAAATGCGCTCACACACGCGCGCGCACGCACGTATAGACACACAGTACACATGCGCGCGAGGCATCAGCGCGTTATGCAATTATACAGCGCGCAGCTTTTTGCGCGAACGGTTACGCGGCGCGTTTTCACGCGCGTGCGCTTTTTTCGACGCTGACGACGGCGACGAGGCAATATCAACAGCAACGGCAGCCCCGAGATTCTAACAGCGGGGAAACTTTCACTCGCCGAGTAGAGCAGATATCAAAGCGTTGCCGCGCCGCGGGACGTGTAAATATCCTCCTCCTTATCGTTCTCTTGCTCCTCTGCACAACTCGATCGTCGTCGTCGCTTTCCCAGATAGCACTTTTCAATTTCCCATTCTCGGCGACGACGAGCGTTTTCTTATTGACGCGGTATCTCGTCACGTTTTGCGATAACGCGAATGCGCGGCGCGAGCTGCGGGCGACGACGACGATGATGATGATGATGATGATGCCACCGACTACAATTCGCCTTTCACTCAATTGTCCCGCGCGCCTGGACGCGGTTTGAGGCGCGAAACCCGCCGCTTTGTCGTCGTCGTGTGTCGTCGCAGCTGCGTACCTCTCTCTCTCTCTCTTACTCTCTCTTTTTTTCCGCTTTTTCACACTGTTCTGTCGTCGTCTTCTGAGATGTTATGCGAACGCGATTTTCCACAACGCAATTCTATCTTTTCAACAACGTATGCCTGTGTACAGTGATTAGACAGTGCGTCGTAAATACAAACCGACCGGTCTGCACATCCGCACCTCGCTGAAGAAAGAGCCAACGAAAGAGATGTCCATCTCGTATTAAGCCTGAATCAGATTACGCACTGGAGATTATCGATTACAGATTGAAAATTGTCCAATCATTTTATAACTGAGATTTATATTGCGATCGATGATACAGGGAGCCATTCAACAATTACATTACACCACGAGGGGGAGGGAAGGCCTATTAGTTTGCGTGACGGCTGTGATAGCAGGGACGAGAGGCCACGGAACGTTACATTAGATGGCATAATTTGTAAATATGGATGCACATGGTTATTCACTTTGTTTGCATTGGTGACACATTTGGCGAAAGTTGTTTTAAATTTTGACATGGTTTTGCGTTAATACTCAAATTGTTAATTTTTAAAGATATATTCTTTTAAAAGCATAACTTTTACTCTAATCAAAATTATAAAATAGAGTAATCCATTTGATATTACATTCTTGAACATTATTTGTACTTTAGCAAAAGACAGTAGCATGCAATCTAATAATTATTATCCACGATATGGTTATAAGCTCTTTTGTTATTCCGTGTCGGCGGATAGTTCAGCACAGGGAATGCATTGAAAATACACAAATATATATTAAATTAACGTATACATCTCGTTGCCATATTGTATTTTAATATATTCACCTTGTTGAAGTGACACATAAATTTCAGTGAATCGTTTTTGACACCAAATTTTTTACCACCTATATGCGTTCTACATATGCAAAGTAACGATTACATCCGCTGACGGAAAAAAATGTAATTGCGTTACCCCGTTATCGTTATTAATAAAAAAAAATAACGCCGTTACACCGAGTCATTATCAAAAAAAAAACAAATAACTCGCAACGGTAAAGTCATTACAAGTAAGAATGCGCTTCTTCCCAACCTCGACTCGAACCGTACTTACACTCGCGCTCGCGAGAATAACGACGCAACATTAACGCGTTCGCAAATACAGTTGTACACACGCGATCGAGGAAGAACTTCCGGGAGTCGTATCAGTCGATAATACAACACCGTCTCTCTTCCCCTCTCCCTCTTCCTCTCTCTCTGTCTAAGAAGAAAAAAGGTAGAATCGCGTCGAGAGGCGAGTGCAAAAGTCCACACAAAGGAGCCCCCTCATTCATCAGCGGCCGCTGGCAGCCGGGAAACGCGACGTGTACTCGCGTAATTACCGAAGTACGATGCGCCACGCGATCAACGGCTCCGGTATTACGACGGGGCGCAGTCGAAGGTGAAAATCACGTTGTCCCGAGAGCGCGTATTAGCTTCAATCCCGGGTCCCGCGCATTCTTTCCGACCAGTCGAGGCCCCAGCATTGCGTACACGCGCACACGCATACACACGTGCATGAGCGCGCGGGACGGCGCACCGTCCCATCCCCGTGCATAATTATACAGCCAGGGACTCTGCGAGTGGTTGTGCAAGGCCTGGGCGAGGCCACTGCATAGAATATTCAAGTCTCTCTTAAGTTTCTTCTAGTAGTAAATATTGTTATGCTAAGTGCAGCCGTTGTCACGCCTTCCCTCTCCGCTTCGGGCTCCTCTCTTCGAGCCTTTTCCCTCCCGCCACCTACCCTTCTTTCGTTCTCCCTTTCTTTCTCGTCTGCTTGCTTGCTTGCTTGCTTGCTTGCTTGCTTGCTTGCTTTCTTTCTTTCGTTCGATCTTTCGCTTCACATTCCCGACTTCGTTCGAAGAGAAAGAGAGATAGACAGATAAGTGCGTTTATTTGCACCCTGGGGCCGAGCCTCCTAAGAGATGTTCAGAAAAAAAAGTTACGGAGAGAATTACATAGGAAACATAAGATAAAAGTAATGATATAAAAATATAGAGATGAAGATAAAGCATACAATGATAAAGGATTTAGAGGGGGGGGGGG